>NW_026701716.1:2500-133142 GCF_030435755.1 Ochotona princeps
CCAAAACCCTAACCAACACCCTAACCTTAACCAAGACCCTAACCAAGACCCTAACCAAGATCCTAACAAAGACTCTAACAAAGACCCTAACCAACACCCTAACCAACACCCTAACCAACACCCTAACCAACACTCTAAGCCTCACCAAGACCCTAACCCTAACCAAGACCCTGACCCCAACCCCTAACAAAGACCCTAACCCCAACCCTAACCAAGCCACTAACCAAGACCCTAACCAATATCCTAATCCCAACTCCTCACCAAGCCACTAACCAAGTCCCTAAGCAAGATCCTAACCCCAACCTCTCACAAAGCCACTAACCAAGTCCCTAACCAAGACCCCTAACACCTAACCCTAACCAAGACCCTAAACAAGACCCTAGACCTAACCCTGACATATCACCAGACCCTAAATCCTAAACTAAATTTAACTGATAAAACACTTACTTAACCCTAACCTCTAAATAGCGCACACCCACCCGCCATCCCAGAACCCACTTACCTTGTCATGTGCCCGGGTCTCCAGCCATTTGCACCAGCGAGTCGGCCAACGTGGGGCTTGAACTTGCGGAGGTCCTTGCAGGCAGGGTGACTTCATGCTGACGTGGCAACGCCCCTGGGCGTGCCCAGCACAGACACACACAAACACTGACACCACCCGTGACCTGTCACACCGCCCTTTGCCCACATCCGGCCTGAGCCTCCCCCAATCACAGAGGACAGGGCCGACAGCAACGCCCCGAAGTGGGACGGGGTTTGCACAACACCCGTCGAGCTCACACAGCTCCAGCTACAGGATTTTCACGTGATGTGTAAAAATCAACCAACACTGAGGACACAGCCCTGCATGAGACATCAAGACCATCTGGCCACAGTGCGATGTCAGGAACAGGCACCTGGGCCCGGCGCCGTAGCATAGTGGCTCAAGTCATCGCCTTGCATGCACTGGGATCCCATATGGGCACCAGTTCTAATCCTGGCAGCTCCACTTCCCATGTAGCTCCCTGCTTGTGGCCTGGGAAAGCAGTAGAGGACGGCCCAAAACCTTGGGACCCTGCACCCACATGGGAGACCTGGAGGAGGCTCTTGGCTCCTGGCTTCAGATCGCTTCAGCTCCAACTGTTGTGGCCACCTGGGGAGTGAATCATTACAGGGAACATCTTCCTCTCTGTCTCTCCTCCTTTCTGTGTATCTGACTTTGTAATAAAAATAAAAAATTGTTAAAAAAGAAAAAAGAAAGAAAAACAGGGATATGGCAGGCAGGTTCAGCCCGAGCCGTAAGTTAATCAAAAAACACAAGAAAACAAACTGGGAAAAGATGTCTGATTCAGAAACGAGGAGGTTGGACGCGGGACAAGGGGTCAGGGGACAGGGAGTCAGGGGACAGGGGAGAGGGGCACAGGGGGACATGGGACAGGGGGGACGGGGAGACAGGGTGTCAGTAGGACAGGGGGACAGGGGGTCAGGGGTCAGGGGGTCAGGGGGACAGGGGTGCACGAGGATATGGGAACAGGGGACAGGGGGTCAGAAGACAGGGGGTAAGGGTGACAGGGGCACAGGGAGTCAGGGGGACAGGGGAGAGGGAACAGTGGGACAGAGGCACAGGGGAAAGGGGACAGGGGGACAGGGGATCAGGGTGCAGGGAAACAGGGGGACAGGGGTGTCAGGGGTACAGGGGGGATAGGGGGATGGGGGGACGGGGGACTGGGGGACAGGGGACTGGGGGACTGGGGGGACAGGGGACTGGGGGACAGGGGACAGGCAACATGGGGACAGGTCACAGGGGGACGGGGGCAGGAGGTCAGGGGGGACAGGGGGACAGAGTGATGAGGGACAGAGTGACAGGGGTACTGGGGGACAGGGGGGACTGGGGGACAGGGGACAGTTCTCAAGGGGGACAGGGGGCACAGGGGCACAGAGGGACAGGGGGACAGGGGTCAGAAGGACAGGGGGACACAGTGACAGGTGGACAGGGGCACAGGGGGGAGAGGGACAGGGGAATAGTGGGACAGGGAGACGGGGGTCCTAGGGACAGGGGAACAGGGGAACAGGGGTCAGAAGGACAGGGTGACAGGGGCAGAGGGGGACAGGGGGGTCTGGGGGACAGGGTACAGATAGACAGGGGCACAGGGGGCACAGGGGATGGGGACAGGGGACCAGGGCAATAGGGTGACAGGGCGATAGAGTGACGGGGGACAGGGGACGGGGGGCAGGGGGACAGGGACAAAGGGACAGGGGACAGGGAGATAGGGGGACAGGGGCAAAGGGGGACAGGGGACAGGGGGGACAGGGGACAGGGGGACAGGAGCACAGGGGGGCAGGGGGACAGGGGGACATGAGAGAGGTTGACAGGGGGACAGGGCGATAGGGGACAGGCACAGGGGGACAAGGCACAGGGGCACAGGGAAATAGGGGGACAGGGGGACAGGGGGACAGGGGAAGGTTGCACAGGGGTACAGGGGCACAGGGAGACAGCAGAGAGGTGACAGGGGGATGGGACAGCGGGACAGGGGACACATGGTTAGGGGGACAAGGGAGAGGGGACAGTGGACAGGGAAAAGGGAACAGTGTCACAGGGGGACAGGAAACAGGGTGCAGGGGACAGGGGCACAGGGGGGACAGGGGACAGGGGAAAGGGGGACTTGGGAAAGGGGAAAGGGGGACTTGGGACAGGGGGGACAGGAGAGAGGAGACATAGGGGGACAGGGGGACAGGAAACGGGGACAGGGGGACAGGAAACATGGGGACAGAGGACAGGAGATCAGGGTACAGGGGGTCAGGGGGACAGGGGCACAGGAGGATGGTGGCACAGGGGACACGGGGCACAGGGGGACAGGAGGTGAGGGGGAGAGGGGACAGGGCGACAGGGGATGGGGGACAGGGGAAAGGGGACAGGGGCACAGGGTCACAGTGGGACAGGGGACAGGGGCACAGTGGGACAGGGGGACCGGGCACAGGGTAACAGTGGGACAGGGAGACGGGGACAGTGAGACAGGGAGACGGGGACAGGGGACAGGGGACAGAGCACAGAGTAACAAGAGACAGGGACACAGGGGGACTTGGGGAACGGAGGTAAGAGGGACAGGGAGACAGAGTGACGGGAACGGGGGCATAGGGTGACAGAAGACAGGGGGCAGGGGGACAGGGGGACAGGGGGTCAGAGGGACAGGGGACAGGGGCACAGGGGGACAGGAGGTGAGGGGGAGATGGCACAGGGGGACAGAGACAGAGGGGAAAGGGGACAGGGGTACAGGGCGACAGGGTACTGGAGACAGGGGGACAGAAGGACAGTGGGAGAGAGGACAGGGGCACAGGGGGACAGGGGTACTGGGGGTCAGGAGGACAGGGGGACGGGGGATGGGGGACAGGGGTACAGAGCACAATGGCACAGTGGACAAGGCACAGGGGCACAGGAAAATAGGGGGACACGGTGACAGGGGGACAGGTGAAAGTTGCACAGGGGTACAGGGGCACAGGGAGACAGCAGAGAGGTGACAGGGGGATGGGACAGTGGGACAGGGGACACATGGTTAGGGGAACAAGGGAGAGGGGACAGTGGACAGGGAAAAAGGGAACAGGGTCACAGGGGGACGGGAAACAGGGGTGCAGGGGACAGGGCCACAGGGGGACAGGGGACAGGGGAAAGGGGGACTTGGGACAGTGGGACAGGAGAGATTAGACATACGGGGACAGGAGGACAGGAAATGGGGACAGGGGGACAGAAAACATGGGGACAGAGGACAGGAGATCAGGGTACAGGGGGTCAGGGGGGACAGGGGCACAGGAGGACGGGGCACAGGGGACACGGGGCACAGGGGGAAAAGGGGGGAGGGGGAGAGGGGACAGGGGGATGGAGGACAGGGGAAAGGGGACAGGGGCACAGGGTCACAGTGGGACAAGGGACAGGGGCACAGTGGGACAGGGGACAGGGCACAGGGGCACATGGGAACAGGGAGACAGGTGGTGAGAGGGAGAGGGGGACAGAGGGATGGGGGACAGGGGACCGGGCACAGGGGCACAGTGGGACAGGGAGACGGGGACAGTGAGACAGGGAGACGGGGACAGGGGACAGTCGACAAGGGGACCGGTCACAGGGGGACATGGGCACAGGGTTCAGGGGGAAAGGAGGTAAGAGGGACAGGGGGACAGAGTGACAGGAGGACAGGGACACAGGGGGGACTGAAGACAGGGGACAGCGGGCAGGGGGACAGGGGGTCAGAGGGACAGGGGCACAGAGAGACAGTTTACAGAGAGTCAGGGGCACAGGAGCACAGGGGGGGCAGGGGCACAGCGGGTTAGAGGGACAGTGGGACAGGGTGACGGGGACAGGGGAACAGGGGCTCAGGGGGACGGGGGACTGGGGGACAGGGGCAGAGAGGGACAGGGAGTCTGCGGGACAGGGTACAGATGGACAGGGGCACAGGGGCACAGGGGATGGGGACAGGGGACCAGGGCAATAGGGTGACAGGGCGATAGAGTGACGGGGGGACAGGGGACGGGGGCAGGGGGACAGGGACAAGGGGACAGGGGACAGGGAGATAGGGAGACAAGGGCAAAGGGGTACAGGGGGGACAGGAGCACAGGGGGACAGAGTGATGGGGGACATGAGCACAGGTTGACAGGGGGACAGGGTGATAGGGGACAGGGCACAGGGGACAAGGCACAGGGGCAGAGGGAAATGGAGGGACAGGGTGACAGGGGGGACAGGGGAAAGTTGCACAGGGGTACAGGGGCACAGGGAGACAGCAGAGAGGTGACAGGGGGATGGGACAGCGGGACAGGGGACACATGGTTAGGGGGGACAAGGGAGAGGGGACAGTGGACAGGGAAAAAGGGAACAGGGTCACAGGGGGACAGGAAACAGGGTGCAGGGGACAGGGGCACAGGGGGACAGGGGACAGGGGAAAGGGGGACTTGGGACAGGGGAAAGGGGGACTTGGAAAATGGAAAGGGGGACTCGGGACATGGAGACAGGAGAGAGGAGACATAGGGGAACAGGGGGACAGGAAATGGGGACAGGGGGACAGGAAACATGGGGACAGAGGACAGGAGATCATGGTACAGGAGATCAGGGTACAGAGCGTCAGGGGGACAGTGGCACAGGAGGACGGGGCACAGGGGACACGGGGCACAGCGGACACGGGGCACAGGGACAAAAGGGGGAGGGGACAGGGGGATGGGGGACAGGGGGTCAGAGGGACAGAGGACAGGGGCACAGTGGGACAGGAGGTGAGGGGGAGATGGCACAGGGGGACAGAGGCACAGGGGAAAGGGGACAGGGGCACAGGGGGACAGGATACTGGGGACAGGGGGGACAGAAGGACAGTGGGAGAGAGGACAGGGGCACAGGGGGACAGGGGTACTGGGGGTCAGGAGGACAGGGGGACGGGGGATGGGGGACTGGGCGACAGAGGGCACAATGGCACAGGAGGACATGGGCACAGGGGCACAGTGGACAAGGGGACAGGGAGACGGGGACAAGGGGACAGTCGACAAGGGGACCGGTCACAGGGGGGACATGGGCACAGGGTTCAGGGGGAAAGGAGGTAAGAGGGACAGGGGGACAGAGTGACAGGAGGACAGGGACACAGGGGGACTGAAGTCAGGGGACAGCGGGCAGGGGGACAGGGGGTCAGAGGGACAGGGGCACAGAGGGACAGTTTACAGAGAGTCAGGGGCACAGGAGCACAGGGGGACAGGGGCACAGCGGGTTAGAGGGACAGTGGGACAGGGTGACGGGGACAGGGGAACAGGGGCTCAGGGGGACGGGGGACTGGGGGACAGGGGCAGAGGGGGACAGGGGGTCTGGGGACAGGGTACAGATGGACAGGGGCACAGGGGGTACAGGGGATGGGGACAGGGGACCAGGGCAATAGGGTGACAGGGCGATAGAGTGACAAGGGGACAGGGGACGGGGGCAGGGGGACAGGGACAAGGGGACAGGGGACAGGGAGATAGGGGGACAAGGGCAAAGGGGGACAGGGGACAGGGGGACAGGAGCACAGGGGGGACAGAGTGACAGGGGGACATGAGCACAGGTTGACAGAGGGACAGGGCGATAGGGGACAGGCACAGGGGACAAGGCACAGGGGCAGAGGGAAATAGGGGGACAGGGGTGAGGGGGGACAGGGGAAAGTTGCACAGGGGTACAGGGGCACAGGGAGACAGCAGAGAGGTGACAGGGGGATGGGACAGCGGGACAGGGGACACATGGTCAGGGGGACAAGGGAGAGGGGACAGTGGGCAGGGAAAAAGGGAACAGGGTCACAGGGGGACAGGAAACAGGGTGCAGGGGACAGGGGCACAGGGGGACAGGGGACAGGGGAAAGGGGGACTTGGGACAGGGGAAAGGGGGACTTGGGACAGGGGAAAGGGGGACTTGGGACAGGGGAAAGGGGGACTTGGGACAGGGGAAAGGGGAACTTGGGACAGGGGGACAGGAGAGAGGAGACATAGGGGGACAGGGGGACAGGAAATGGGGACAGGGGGACAGGAAACATGGGGACAGAGGACAGGAGATCAGGGCACAGGGGACACGGGGCACAGGGGGTCAGGGGGACAGCGGCACAGGAGGACGGGGCACAGGGGACACGGGGCACAGGGGGAAATGGAGGAGGGGGAGAGGGGACAGGGGGACAGGGGGATGGGGGACAGGGGAAAGGGGACAGGGAGATAGGGGGACAGGGGCAAAGGGGGACAGGGGAAAGGGGGACAGGAGCACAGGGGGACAGAGTGACAGGGGGACATGAGCACAGCTTGACAGAGGGACAGGGCGATAGGGGACAGGCACAGGGGACAAGGCACAGGGGCACAGGGAAATAGGGGGACAGGGTGACAGGGGGACAGGGGAAAGTTGCACAGGGGTACAGGGGCACAGGGAGACAGCAGAGAGGTGACAGGGGGATGGGACAGTGGGACAGGGGACACATGGTTAGGGGGACAAGGGAGAGGGGACAGTGGACAGGGAAAAAGGGAACAGGGTCACAGGGGGACAGGAAACAGGGTGCAGGGGACAGGGGCACAGGGGGACAGGGGACAGGGGAAAGGGGGACTTGGGACAGGGGTAAGGGGGACTTGGGACAGGGGAAAGGGGGACTTGGGACAGGGGGACAGGAGAGAGGAGACATAGGGGGACAGGGGGACAGGAAACGGGGACATGGGGACAGAAAACATGGGGACAGAGGACAGGAGATCAGGGTACAGGGGGTCAGGGGGACAGGGGCACAGGAGGACGGGGCACAGGGGACACGGGGCACAGGGGGACAGGAGGTGAGGGAGAGAGGGGACAGGGGGACAAGGGGATGGGGTACAGGGGAAAGGGGACAGGGGCACAGGGTCACAGTGGGACAGGGGACAGGGGCACAGTGGGACAGGGGACACGGGGCACAGGGGCACATGGGAACAAGGAGACAGGTGGTCAGGGGGAGAGGGGGACAGAGGGATGAGGGACAGGGGACCGGGCAGAGGGTCACAGTGGGACAGGGAAACAGCGACAGGGGACAGGTGACAAGGGGACCGGTCACAGGGGGACATGGGCACAGGGTTCAGGGGGAAAGGAGGTAAGAGGGACAGGGGGACAGAGTGACAGGAGGACAGGGACACAGGGGGACTGAAGACAGGGGACAGCGGGCAGGGGGACAGGGGGTCAGAGGGACAGGGGCACAGAGGGACAGTTTACAGAGAGTCAGGGGCACAGGAGCACAGGGGGACAGGGGCACAGCGGGTCAGAGGGACAGTGGGACAGGGTGACGGGGACAGGGGAACAGGGGCTCAGGGGGACGGGGGACTGGGGACAGGGGCAGAGGGGGACAGGGGGTCTGGGGACAGGGTACAGATGGACAGGGGCACAGGGGCACAGGGGATGGGGACAGGGGACCAGGGCAATAGGGTGACAGGGCGATAGAGTGACGGGGGACAGGGGAAGGGGACAGGGGGACAGGGACAAGGGGACAGGGGACAGGGAGATGGGGGACAGGGGAAAAGGGGGACAGGGGACAGGGGGACAGGAGCACAGGGGGACAGAGTGACAGGGGGACATGAGCACAGGTTGACAGAGCGACAGGGCGATAGGGGACAGGCACAGGGGACAAGGCACAGGGGCACAGGAAAATAGGGGGACACGGTGACAGGGGGACAGGGGAAAGTTGCACAGGGGTACAGGGGCACAGGGAGACAGCAGAGAGGTGACAGGGGGATGGGACAGCGGGACAGGGGACACATGGTTAGGGGGACAAGGGAGAGGGGACAGTGGACAGGGAAAAAGGGAACAGGGTCACAGGGGGACAGGAAACAGAGTGCAGAGGACAGGGGCACAGGGGGACTTGGGACAGGGGAAAGGGGAACTTGGGACAGTGGGACAGGAGAGATTAGACATACGGGGACAGGGGGACAGGAAATGGGGACAGAGGGACAGAAAACATGGGGACAGAGGACAGGAGATCAGGGTACAGGGGGTCAGGGGGACAGGGGCACAGGAGGCCGGGGCACAGGGGACACGGGGCACAGGGGGAAAAGGGGGGAGGGGGAGAGGGGACAGGGGGATGGAGGACCGGGGAAAGGGGACAGGGGCACAGGGTCACAGTGGGACAAGGGACAGGGGCACAGTGGGACAGGGGACAGGGCACAGGGGCACATGGGAACAGGGAGACAGGTGGTGAGAGGGAGAGGGGGACAGAGGGATGGGGGACAGGGGACCGGGCACAGGGGCACAGTGGGACAGGGAGACGGGGACAGTGAGACAGGGAGACGGGGACAGGGGACAGTGGACAAGGGGACCGGTCACAGGGGGACATGGGCACAGGGTTCAGGGGGAAAGGAGGTAAGAGGGACAGGGGGACAGAGTGACAGGAGGACAGGGACACAGGGGGACTGAAGACAGGGGACAGCGGGCAGGGGGACAGGGGGTCAGAGGGACAGGGGCATAGAGAGACAGTTTACAGAGAGTCAGGGGCACAGGAGCACAGGGGGACAGGGGCACAGCGGGTTAGAGGGACAGTGGGACAGGGTGACGGGGACAGGGGAACAGGGCCTCAGGGGGACGGGGGACTGGGGGACAGGGGCAGAGGGGGACAGGGAGTCTGGGGGACAGGGTACAGATGGACAGGGGCACAGGGGATGGGGACAGGGGACCAGGGCAATAGGGTGACAAGGCGATAGAGTGACGGGGGACAGGGGACGGGGGCAGGGGGACAGGGACAATGGGACAGGGGACAGGGAGATAGGGAGACAAGGGCAAAGGGGGACAGGGGGACAGGAGCACAGGGGGACAGAGTGACGGGGACATGAGCACAGGTTGACAGGGGGACAGGGCGATAGGGGACAGGCACAGGGGGACAAGGCACAGGGGCAGAGGGAAATGGAGGGACAGGGTGACAGGGAGACAGGGGAAAGTTGCACAGGGGTACAGGGGCACAGGGAGACAGCAGAGAGGTGGCAGGGGGATGGGACAGCGGGACAGGGGACACATGGTTAGGGGGACAAGGGAGAGGGAACAGTGGACAGGGAAAAAGGGAACAGGGTCACAGGGGGACAGGAAACAGGGTGCTGGGAACAGGGGACAGGGGGACAGGGGACAGGGGACAGGGGGACTGGGGACAGGGGAAAGGGGGACTTGGAAAGGGAAAGGGGGACTTGGGACAGGGAGACAGGAGAGAGGAGACATAGGGAAACAGGGGGACAGGAAACGGGGACAGGGGGACAGGAAACATGGGGACAGAGGACAGGAGATCATGGTACAGGAGATCAGGGTACAGAGCGTCAGGGGGACAGTGGCACAGGAGGACGGGGCACAGGGGACACGGGGCACAGCGGACACGGGGCACAGGGACAAAAGGGGGAGGGGGACAGGGGGATGGGGGACAGGGGGTCAGAGGGACAGGGGACAGGGGCACAGTGGGACAGGAGGTGAGGGGGAGATGGCACAGGGGGACAGAGGCACAGGGGAAAGGGGACAGGGGCACAGGGGGACAGGGTACTGGGGAGAGGGGGACAGAAGGACAGTGGGAGAAAGGACACGGGCACAGGGGGACAGGGGTACTGGGGGTCAGGAGGACAGGGGGACGGGGGATGGGGGACTTGGGGACAGAGGGCACAATGGCACAGGAGGACATGGGCACAGGGGCACAGTGGACAAGGGGACAGGGAGACGGGGACAAGGGGACAGTCGACAAGGGGACCGGTCACAGGGGGACATGGGCACAGGGTTCAGGGGGAAAGGAGGTAAGAGGGACAGGGGGACAGAGTGACAGGAGGACAGGGACACAGGGGGACTGAAGACAGGGGACAGCGGGCAGGGGGACAGGGGGTCAGAGGGACAGGGGCACAGAGGGACAGTTTACAGAGAGTCAGGGGCACAGGAGCACAGGGGGACAGGGGCACAGCGGGTTAGAGGGACAGTGGGACAGGGTGACGGGGACAGGGGAACAGGGGCTCAGGGGGACGGGGGACTGGGGGACAGGGGCAGAGGGGGACAGGGGGTCTGGGGACAGGGTACAGATGGACAGGGGCACAGGGGCACAGGGGATGGGGACAGGGGACCAGGGCAATAGGGTGACAGGGCGATAGAGTGACGGGGGACAGGGGAAGGGGACAGGGGGACAGGGACAAGGGGACAGGGGACAGGGAGATAGGGGGACAGGGGCAAAGGGGGACAGGGGAGAGGGGGACAGGAGCACAGGGGGACAGAGTGACAGGGGGACATGAGCACAGGTTGACAGAGGGACAGGGCGATAGGGGACAGGCACAGGGGGACAAGGCACAGGGGCACAGGGAAATAGGGGGACAGGGTGAGGGGGGACAGGGGAAAGTTGCACAGGGGTACAGGGGCACAGGGAGACAGCAGAGAGGTGACAGGGGGATGGGACAGCGGGACAGGGGACACATGGTCAGGGGGACAAGGGAGAGGGGACAGTGGACAGGGAAAAAGGGAACAGGGTCACAGGGGGACAGGAAACAGGGAGACAGGGGACAGGGGCACAGGGGGACAGGGGACAGGGGCACAGGGGGACTTGGGACAGGGGAAAGGGGGACTTGGGACAGGGGAAAGGGGGACTTGGGACAGGGGGACAGGAGAGAGGAGACATAGGGGGACAGGGGGACAGGAAATGGGGACAGGGGGACAGGAAACATGGGGACAGAGGACAGGAGATCAGGGCACAGGGGACACGGGGCACAGGGGGTCAGGGGGACAGGGGCACAGGAGGACGGGGCACAGGGGACACGGGGCACAGGGGGAAAAGGAGGAGGGGGAGAGGGGACAGGGGGACAGGGGGATGGGGGACAGGGGAAAGGGGACAGGGGCACAGGGTCACAGTGGGACAGGGGACAGGGGTACAGTGGGACAGGGGACAGGGCATAGGGGACAGAGCACAGGGTAACAAGAGACAGCGCCACAGGGGGACTTGGGGAACGGAGGTAAGAGGGACAGGGAGACAGAGTGACGGGGACGGGGGCATAGGGTGACAGAAGACAGGAGACAGCGAGAGAGGGGGGAAGGGTTCAGGGGGACAGGGGGTAAGAGGGACAGGGGACAGGGGCACAGGGGGACAGGAGGTGAAGGGGAGATGGCACAGGGGGACAGAGGCACAGGGGAAAGGGGACAGGGGCACAGGGGGACAGGGTACTGGGGACAGGGGGACAGAAGGACAGTGGGAGAGAGGACAGGGGCACAGGGGGACAGGGGTACTGGGGGTCAGGAGGACAGGGGGACGGGGGATGGGGGATAGGGGGACAGGGCACAATGGCACAGGGGGACATGGGCACAGGGGCACAGTGGACAAGGGGACAGAGAGACGGGGACAAGGGGACAGTCGACAAGGGGACCGGTCACAGGGGGACATGGGCACAGGGTTCAGGGGGAAAGGAGGTAAGAGGGACAGGGGGACAGAGTGACAGGAGGACAGGAATATGGGGGACTGAAGTCAGGGGACAGCGGGCAGGGGGACAGGGGGTCAGAGGGACAGGGGCACAGAGGGACAGTTTACAGAGAGTCAGGTGCACAGGAGCACAGGGGGACAGGGGCACAGCGGGTCAGAGGGACAGTGGGACAGGGTGACGGGGACAGGGGAACAGGGGCTCAGGGGGACGGAGGACTGGGGAACAGGGGCAGAGGGGGACAGGGGGTCTGGGGGACAGGGTACAGATGGAAAGGGGCACAGGGGCACAGGGGATGGGGACAGGGGACCAGGGCAATAGGGTGACAAGGCGATAGAGTGACGGGGTACAGGGGACGGGGGCAGGGGGACAGGGACAAGGGGACGGGGGCAGGGAGTTAGGGGGACGGGGCAAAGGGGGACAGGGGACAGGGGGACAGGAGCACAGGGGGACAGAGTGACAGGGGGACATGAGCACAGGTTGACAGGGGGACAGGGCGATAGGGGACAGGCACAGGGGACAAGAACAGGGGCACAGGGAAATAGGGGGACAGGGTGACAGGGGGACAGGGGAAAGTTGCACAGGGGTACAGGGGCACAGGGAGACAGCAGAGAGGTGACAGGGGGATGGGACAGCGGGACAGGGGACACATGGTTAGTGGGACAAGGGAGAGGGGACAGTGGACAGGGAAAAGGGAACAGGGTCACAGGGGGACAGAAAACAGGGTGCAGGGGACAGGGGCACAGGGGGACAGGGGACAGGGGAAAGGGGGACTTGGGAAAGGGGAAAGGGGGACTTGGGACAGGGGGACAGGAGAGAGGAGACATAGGGGGACAGGGGGACAGGAAACGGGGACAGGGGGACAGGAAACATGGGGACAGAGCACAGGAGATCAGGGTACAGGGGGTCAGGGGGACAGGGGCACAGGAGGATGGCGGCACAGGGGACACGGGGCACAGGGGACACTGGGCACAGGGGGACAGGAGGTGAGGGGGAGAGGGGACAGGGGGACAGGGGGATGGGGGACAGGGGAAAGGGGACAGGGGCACAGGGTCACAGTGGGACAGGGGACAGGGGCACAGTGGGACAGGGGACAGGGCACAGGGGCACATGGGAACAGGGAGACAGGTGGTCAGGGGGATTGGGGACAGGGGACCGGGCACAAAGTAACAGTGGGACAGGGAGACGGGGACAGTGAGACAGGGAGACGGGGACAGGGGACAGGGGACAGAGCACAGAGTAACAAGAGACAGGGACACAGGGGGACTTGGGGAACGGAGGTAAGAGGGACAGGGAGACAGAGTGACGGGAACGGGGGCATAGGGTGACAGAAGACAGGGGGCAGGGGGACAGGGGGACAGGGGGTCAGAGGGACAGGGGACAGGGGCACAGGGGGACAGGAGGTGAGGGGGAGATGGCACAGGGGGACAGAGACACAGGGGAAAGGGGACAGGGGTACAGGGCGACAGGGTACTGGGGACAGGGAGACAGAAGGACAGTGGGAGAGAGGACAGGGCCACAGGGGGACAGGGGTACTGGGGGTCAGGAGGACAGGGGGACGGGGGATGGGGAACAGGGGTACAGGGCACAATGGCACAGGGGGACATGGGCACAGAGACACAGTGGACAAGGGGACAGGGAGACGGGAACAGGGGACAGTGGACGGGGGACCGGACACAGGGGGACATGGGCACAGGGTTCAGGGGGAAAGGAGGTAAGAGGGACAGGGGGACAGAGTGACAGGAGGACAGGGACACAGGGGGACTGAAGACAGGGGACAGCGGGCAGGGGGACAGGGGGTCAGAGGGACAGGGGCACAGAGGGACAGTTTACAGAGAGTCAGGGGCACAGGAGCACAGGGGGACAGGGACACATCGGGTCAGAGGGACAATGGGACAGGGTGACGGGGACAGGGGAACAGGGGCTCAGGGGGATGGGGGACTGGGGGACAGGGGCAGAGGGGGACAGGGGTTCTGAGGGACAGGGTACAGATGGACGGGGCACAGGGGCACAGGGGATGGGGACAGGGGACCAGGGCAATAGAGTGACAGGGCGATACAGTGATGGGGGACAGGGGAAGGGGACAGGGGAAGGGGGCAGGGGGACAGGGACAAGGGGACAGGGGACAGGGAGATAGGGGGACAGGGGCAAAGGGGGACAGGGGACAGGGGGACAGGAGCACAGGGGGACAGAGTGACAGGGGGACATGAGCACAGGTTGACAGAGGGACAGGGCGATAGGGGACAGGCACAGGGGACAAGGCACAGGGGCACAGGAAAATAGGGGGACAGGGTGACAGGGAGACAGGGGAAAGTTGCACAGGGGTACAGGGGCACAGGGAGACAGCAGAGAGGTGACAGGGGGATGGGACAGTGGGACAGGGGACACATGGTTAGGGGGACAAGGGAGAGGGGACAGTGGACAGGGAAAAAGGGAACAGGGTCACAGGGGGACAGGAAACAGGGTGCAGGGGACAGGGGCACAGGGGGACAGGGGACAGGGGAAAGGGGGACTTGGGACAGGGGAAAGGGGGACTTGGGACAGGGGGACAGGAGAGAGGAGATATAGGGGGACAGGGGGACAGGAAACGGGGACATGGGGACAGAAAACATGGGGACAGAGGACAGGAGATCAGGGTACAGGGGGTCAGGGGGACAGGGGCACAGGAGGACGGGGCACAGGGGACACGGGGCACAGGGGGACAGGAGGTGAGGGAGAGAGGGGACAGGGGGACAAGGGGATGGGGGACAGGGGAAAGGGGACAGGGGCACAGTGGGACAGGGGACAGGGGCACATGGGAACAAGGAGACAGGTGGTCAGGGGGAGAGGGGGACAGAGGGATGAGGGACAGGGGACCGGGCAGAGGCTCACAGTGGGACAGGAAGACAGGGACAGGGGGCAGATCACAAGGCGACCGGTCACAGGGGGACATGGGCACAGGGTTCAGGGGGAAAGGAGGTAAGAGGGACAGGGGGACAGAGTGACAGGAGGACAGGGACACAGGGGGACTGAAGACAGGGGACAGCGGGCAGGGGGACAGGGGGTCAGAGGGACAGGGGCACAGAGGGACAGTTTACAGAGAGTCAGGGGCACAGGAGCACAGGGGGACAGGGGCGCAGCGGGTCAGAGGGACAGTGGGACAGGGTGACGGGGACAGGGGAACAGGGGCTCAGGGGGACGGGGGACTGGGGGACAGGGGCAGAGAGGGACAGGGGGTCTGGGGACAGGGTACAGATGGACAGGGGCACAGGGGCACAGTGGATGGGGACAGGGGACCAGGGCAATACGGTGTAAGGGCGATAGAGTGACAGGGGGACAGGGGAGGGGGCAGGGGGACAGGGACAAGGGGACAGGGGACAGGGAGATAGGGGGACAGGGGCAAAGGGGGACAGGGGACAGGGGGACAGGGGAGAGGGGGGCAGGAGCACAGGGGGACAGAGTGACAGGGGGACATGAGCACAGGTTGACAGAGGGACAGGGCGATAGGGGACAGGCACAGGGGACAAGGCACAGGGGCACAGGAAAATAGGGGGACACGGTGACAAGGGGACAGGGGAAAGTTGCACAGGGGTACAGGGGCACAGGGAGACAGCAGAGAGGTGACAGGGGGATGGGACAGCGGGACAGGGGACACATGGTTAGGGGGACAAGGGAGAGGGGACAGTGGACAGGGAAAAAGGGAACAGGGTCACAGGGGGACAGGAAACAGGGTGCAGGGGACAGGGGCACAGGGGGACTTGGGACAGGGGAAAGGGGAACTTGGGACAGTGGGACAGGAGAGATTAGACATACGGGGACAGGGGGACAGGAAATGGGGACAGGGGGACAGAAAACATGGGGACAGGGTACAGATGGACAGGGCCACAGGGGCACAGGGGATGGGGACAGGGGACCAGGGCAATAGGGTGACAGGGCGATAGAGTGACGGGGGACAGGGGACGGGGGCAGGGGGACAGGGACAAGGGGACAGGGGACAGGGAGATAGGGAGACAAGGGCAAAGGGGGAGAGGGGGACAGGAGCACAGGGGGACAGAGTGACAGGGGGACATGAGCACAGGTTGACAGGGGGACAGGGCGATAGGGGACAGGGCACAGGGGACAAGGCACAGGGGCAGAGGGAAATGGAGGGACAGGGTGACAGGGAGACAGGGGAAAGTTGCACAGGGGTACAGGGGCACAGGGAGACAGCAGAGAGGTGGCAGGGGGATGGGACAGCGGGACAGGGGACACATGGTTAGGGGGACAAGGGAGAGGGGACAGTGGACAGGGAAAAAGGGAACAGGGTCACAGGGGGACAGGAAACAGGGTGCAGGGAACAGGGGCACAAGGGGACAGGGGACAGGGGACAGGGGGACTTGGGACAGGGGAAAGGGGGACTTGGGACAGGGAGACAGGAGAGACGAGACATAGGGGGACAGGGGGACAGGAAACGGGGACATGGGGACAGAAAACATGGGGACAGAGGACAGGAGATCATGGTACAGGAGATCAGGGTACAGAGCGTCAGGGGGACAGTGGCACAGGAGGACGGGGCACAGGGGACACGGGGCACAGCGGACACGGGGCACAGGGACAAAAGGGGGAGGGGGACAGGGGGATGGGGGACAGGGGGTCAGAGGGACAGGGGACAGGGGCACAGTGGGACAGGAGGTGAGGGGGAGATGGCACAGGGGGACAGAGGCACAGGGGAAAGGGGACAGGGGCACAGGGGGACAGGGTACTGGGGACAGGGGGACAGAAGGACAGTGGGAGAGAGGACAGGGCCACAGGGGGACAGGGGTACTGGGGGTCAGGAGGACAGGGGGACGGGGGATGGGGGACTGGGCGACAGAGGGCACAATGGCACAGGAGGACATGGGCACAGGGGCACAGTGGACAAGGGGACAGGGAGACAGGGACAAGGGGACAGTCGACAAGGGGACCGGTCACAGGGGGACATGGGCACAGGGTTCAGGGGGAAAGGAGGTAAGAGGGACAGGGGGACAGAGTGACAGGAGGACAGGGACACAGGGGGACTGAAGTCAGGGGACAGCGGGCAGGGGGACAGGGGGTCAGAGGGACAGGGGCACAGAGGGACAGTTTACAGAGAGTCAGGGGCACAGGAGCACAGGGGGACAGGGGCGCAGCGGGTTAGAGGGACAGTGGGACAGGGTGACGGGGAAGGGGGAACAGGGGCTCAGGGGGACGGGGGACTGGGGGACAGGGGCAGATGGGGACAGGGGGTCTGGGAACAGGGTACAGATGGACAGGGGCACAGGGGCACAGGGGATGGGGACAGGGGACCAGGGCAATAGGGTGACAGGGCGATAGAGTGACAGGGGGACAGGGGACGGGGGCAGGGGGACAGGGACAAGGGGACAGGGGACAGGGAGATAGGGGGACAGGGGCAAAGGGGGACAGGGGAGAGGGGGACAGGAGCACAGGGGGACAGAGTGACAGGGGGACATGAGCACAGGTTGACAGGGGGACAGGGCGATAGGGGACAGGCACAGGGGGACAAGGCACAGGGGCACAGGGAAATAGGGGGACAGGGTGAGGGGGGACAGGGGAAAGTTGCACAGGGGTACAGGGGCACAGGGAGACAGCAGAGAGGTGACAGGGGGATGGGACAGCGGGACAGGGGACACATGGTCAGGGGGACAAGCGAGAGGGGACAGTGGACAGGGAAAAAGGGAACAGGGTCACAGGGGGACAGGAAACAGGGAGACAGGGGACAGGGGCACAGGGGGACAGGGGACAGGGGAAAGGGGGACTTGGGACAGGGGAAAGGGGGACTTGGGACAGGGGGACAGGGGAGAGGAGACATAGGGGGACAGGGGGACAGGAAATGGGGACAGGGGGACAGGAAACATGGGGACAGAGGACAGGAGATCAGGGCACAGGGGACACGGGGCAGGGGGTCAGGGGGACAGGGTACAGATGGACGGGGCACAGGGGACACGGGGCACAGGGGGAAAAGGAGGAGGGGGAGAGGGGACAGGGGGACAGGGGGATGGGGGACAGGGGAAAGGGGACAGGGAGATAGGGGGACAGGGGCAAAGGGGGACAGGGGACAGGGGGACAGGAGCACAGGGGGACAGAGTGACAGGGGGACATGAGCACAGCTTGACAGAGGGACAGGGCGATAGGGGACAGGCACAGGGGACAAGGCACAGGGGCAGAGGGAAATAGGGGGACAGGGTGAGGGGGGGACAGGGGAAAGTTGCACAGGGGTACAGGGGCACAGGGAGACAGCAGAGAGGTGACAGGGGGATGGGACAGTGGGACAGGGGACACATGGTTAGGGGAACAAGGGAGAGGGGACAGTGGACAGGGAAAAAGGGAACAGGGTCACAGGGGACAGGAAACAGGGTGCAGGGGACAGGGGCACAGGGGGACAGGGGACAGGGGAAAGGGGGACTTGGGACAGGGGTAAGGGGGACTTGGGACAGGGGAAAGGGGGACTTGGGACAGGGGGACAGGAGAGAGGAGACATAGGGGGACAGGGGGACAGGAAACGGGGACATGGGGACAGAAAACATGGGGACAGAGGACAGGAGATCAGGGTACAGGGGGTCAGGGGGACAGGGGCACAGGAGGACGGGGCACAGGGGACACGGGGCACAGGGGGACAGGAGGTGAGGGAGAGAGGGGACAGGGGGACAAGGGGATGGGGGACAGGGGAAAGGGGACAGGGGCACAGGGGCACAGTGGGACAGGGGACAGGGGCACAGTGGGACAGAGGACAGGGCACAGGGGCACATGGGAACAAGGAGACAGGTGGTCAGGGGGAGAGGGGGACAGAGGGATGAGGGACAGGGGACCGGGCAGAGGGTCACAGTGGGACAGGGAAACAGCGACAGGGGACAGGTGACAAGGGGACCGGTCACAGGGGGACATGGGCACAGGGTTCAGGGGGAAAGGAGGTAAGAGGGACAGGGGGACAGAGTGACAGGAGGACAGGGACACAGGGGGACTGAAGACAGGGGACAGCGGGTAGGGGGACAGGGGGTCAGAGGGACAGGGGCACAGAGGGACAGTTTACAGAGAGTCAGGGGCACAGGAGCACAGGGGGACAGGGGCGCAGCGGGTCAGAGGGACAGTGGGACAGGGTGACGGGGACAGGGGAACAGGGGCTCAGGGGGACGGGGGACTGGGGACAGGGGCAGAGGGGGACAGGGGGTCTGGGGACAGGGTACAGATGGACAGGGGCACAGGGGCACAGTGGATGGGGACAGGGGACCAGGGCAATAGGGTGACAGGGCGATAGAGTGACAGGGGGACAGGGGACGGGGGCAGGGGGACAGGGACAATGGGACAGGGGACAGGGAGATAGGGGGACAGGGGCAAAGGGGGACAGGGGACAGGGGGACAGGAGCACAGGGGGACAGAGTGACAGGGGGACATGAGCACAGGTTGACAGAGGGACAGGGCGATAGGGGACAGGCACAGGGGACAAGGCACAGGGGCACAGGAAAATAGGGGGACACGGTGACAGGGGGACAGGGGAAAGTTGCACAGGGGTACAGGGGCACAGGGAGACAGCAGAGAGGTGACAGGGGGATGGGACAGCGGGACAGGGGACACATGGTTAGGGGGACAAGGGAGAGGGGACAGTGGACAGGGAAAAAGGGAACAGGGTCACAGGGGGACAGGAAACAGGGTGCAGGGGACAGGGGCACAGGGGGACTTGGGACAGGGGAAAGGGGAACTTGGGACAGTGGGACAGGAGAGATTAGACATACGGGGACAGGGGGACAGGAAATGGGGACAGGGGGACAGAAAACATGGGGACAGGGTACAGATGGACAGGGCCACAGGGGCACAGGGGATGGGGACAGGGGACCAGGGCAATAGGGTGACAGGGCGATAGAGTGACGGGGGACAGGGGACGGGGGCAGGGGGACAGGGACAAGGGGACAGGGGACAGGGAGATAGGGAGACAAGGGCAAAGGGGGAGAGGGGGACAGGAGCACAGGGGGACAGAGTGACAGGGGGACATGAGCACAGGTTGACAGGGGGACAGGGCGATAGGGGACAGGGCACAGGGGACAAGGCACAGGGGCAGAGGGAAATGGAGGGACAGGGTGACAGGGAGACAGGGGAAAGTTGCACAGGGGTACAGGGGCACAGGGAGACAGCAGAGAGGTGGCAGGGGGATGGGACAGCGGGACAGGGGACACATGGTTAGGGGGACAAGGGAGAGGGGACAGTGGACAGGGAAAAAGGGAACAGGGTCACAGGGGGACAGGAAACAGGGTGCAGGGAACAGGGGCACAAGGGGACAGGGGACAGGGGACAGGGGGACTTGGGACAGGGGAAAGGGGGACTTGGGACAGGGAGACAGGAGAGACGAGACATAGGGGGACAGGGGGACAGGAAACGGGGACATGGGGACAGAAAACATGGGGACAGAGGACAGGAGATCATGGTACAGGAGATCAGGGTACAGAGCGTCAGGGGGACAGTGGCACAGGAGGACGGGGCACAGGGGACACGGGGCACAGCGGACACGGGGCACAGGGACAAAAGGGGGAGGGGGACAGGGGGATGGGGGACAGGGGGTCAGAGGGACAGGGGACAGGGGCACAGTGGGACAGGAGGTGAGGGGGAGATGGCACAGGGGGACAGAGGCACAGGGGAAAGGGGACAGGGGCACAGGGGGACAGGGTACTGGGGACAGGGGGACAGAAGGACAGTGGGAGAGAGGACAGGGCCACAGGGGGACAGGGGTACTGGGGGTCAGGAGGACAGGGGGACGGGGGATGGGGGACTGGGCGACAGAGGGCACAATGGCACAGGAGGACATGGGCACAGGGGCACAGTGGACAAGGGGACAGGGAGACAGGGACAAGGGGACAGTCGACAAGGGGACCGGTCACAGGGGGACATGGGCACAGGGTTCAGGGGGAAAGGAGGTAAGAGGGACAGGGGGACAGAGTGACAGGAGGACAGGGACACAGGGGGACTGAAGTCAGGGGACAGCGGGCAGGGGGACAGGGGGTCAGAGGGACAGGGGCACAGAGGGACAGTTTACAGAGAGTCAGGGGCACAGGAGCACAGGGGGACAGGGGCGCAGCGGGTTAGAGGGACAGTGGGACAGGGTGACGGGGAAGGGGGAACAGGGGCTCAGGGGGACGGGGGACTGGGGGACAGGGGCAGATGGGGACAGGGGGTCTGGGAACAGGGTACAGATGGACAGGGGCACAGGGGCACAGGGGATGGGGACAGGGGACCAGGGCAATAGGGTGACAGGGCGATAGAGTGACAGGGGGACAGGGGACGGGGGCAGGGGGACAGGGACAAGGGGACAGGGGACAGGGAGATAGGGGGACAGGGGCAAAGGGGGACAGGGGAGAGGGGGACAGGAGCACAGGGGGACAGAGTGACAGGGGGACATGAGCACAGGTTGACAGGGGGACAGGGCGATAGGGGACAGGCACAGGGGGACAAGGCACAGGGGCACAGGGAAATAGGGGGACAGGGTGAGGGGGGACAGGGGAAAGTTGCACAGGGGTACAGGGGCACAGGGAGACAGCAGAGAGGTGACAGGGGGATGGGACAGCGGGACAGGGGACACATGGTCAGGGGGACAAGCGAGAGGGGACAGTGGACAGGGAAAAAGGGAACAGGGTCACAGGGGGACAGGAAACAGGGAGACAGGGGACAGGGGCACAGGGGGACAGGGGACAGGGGAAAGGGGGACTTGGGACAGGGGAAAGGGGGACTTGGGACAGGGGGACAGGGGAGAGGAGACATAGGGGGACAGGGGGACAGGAAATGGGGACAGGGGGACAGGAAACATGGGGACAGAGGACAGGAGATCAGGGCACAGGGGACACGGGGCAGGGGGTCAGGGGGACAGGGTACAGATGGACGGGGCACAGGGGACACGGGGCACAGGGGGAAAAGGAGGAGGGGGAGAGGGGACAGGGGGACAGGGGGATGGGGGACAGGGGAAAGGGGACAGGGAGATAGGGGGACAGGGGCAAAGGGGGACAGGGGACAGGGGGACAGGAGCACAGGGGGACAGAGTGACAGGGGGACATGAGCACAGCTTGACAGAGGGACAGGGCGATAGGGGACAGGCACAGGGGACAAGGCACAGGGGCAGAGGGAAATAGGGGGACAGGGTGAGGGGGGGACAGGGGAAAGTTGCACAGGGGTACAGGGGCACAGGGAGACAGCAGAGAGGTGACAGGGGGATGGGACAGTGGGACAGGGGACACATGGTTAGGGGAACAAGGGAGAGGGGACAGTGGACAGGGAAAAAGGGAACAGGGTCACAGGGGACAGGAAACAGGGTGCAGGGGACAGGGGCACAGGGGGACAGGGGACAGGGGAAAGGGGGACTTGGGACAGGGGTAAGGGGGACTTGGGACAGGGGAAAGGGGGACTTGGGACAGGGGGACAGGAGAGAGGAGACATAGGGGGACAGGGGGACAGGAAACGGGGACATGGGGACAGAAAACATGGGGACAGAGGACAGGAGATCAGGGTACAGGGGGTCAGGGGGACAGGGGCACAGGAGGACGGGGCACAGGGGACACGGGGCACAGGGGGACAGGAGGTGAGGGAGAGAGGGGACAGGGGGACAAGGGGATGGGGGACAGGGGAAAGGGGACAGGGGCACAGGGGCACAGTGGGACAGGGGACAGGGGCACAGTGGGACAGAGGACAGGGCACAGGGGCACATGGGAACAAGGAGACAGGTGGTCAGGGGGAGAGGGGGACAGAGGGATGAGGGACAGGGGACCGGGCAGAGGGTCACAGTGGGACAGGGAAACAGCGACAGGGGACAGGTGACAAGGGGACCGGTCACAGGGGGACATGGGCACAGGGTTCAGGGGGAAAGGAGGTAAGAGGGACAGGGGGACAGAGTGACAGGAGGACAGGGACACAGGGGGACTGAAGACAGGGGACAGCGGGTAGGGGGACAGGGGGTCAGAGGGACAGGGGCACAGAGGGACAGTTTACAGAGAGTCAGGGGCACAGGAGCACAGGGGGACAGGGGCGCAGCGGGTCAGAGGGACAGTGGGACAGGGTGACGGGGACAGGGGAACAGGGGCTCAGGGGGACGGGGGACTGGGGACAGGGGCAGAGGGGGACAGGGGGTCTGGGGACAGGGTACAGATGGACAGGGGCACAGGGGCACAGTGGATGGGGACAGGGGACCAGGGCAATAGGGTGACAGGGCGATAGAGTGACAGGGGGACAGGGGACGGGGGCAGGGGGACAGGGACAATGGGACAGGGGACAGGGAGATAGGGGGACAGGGGCAAAGGGGGACAGGGGACAGGGGGACAGGAGCACAGGAGGACAGAGTGACAGGGGGACATGAGCACAGGTTGACAGAGGGACAGGGCGATAGGGGACAGGCACAGGGGACAAGGCACAGGGGCACAGGAAAATAGGGGGACACGGTGACAGGGGGACAGGGGAAAGTTGCACAGGGGTACAGGGGCACAGGGAGACAGCAGAGAGGTGACAGGGGGATGGGACAGCGGGACAGGGGACACATGGTTAGGGGGACAAGGGAGAGGGGACAGTGGACAGGGAAAAAGGGAACAGGGTCACAGGGGGACAGGAAACAGGGTGCAGGGGACAGGGGCACAGGGGGACTTGGGACAGGGGAAAGGGGAACTTGGGACAGTGGGACAGGAGAGATTAGACATACGGGGACAGGGGGACAGGAAATGGGGACAGGGGGACAGAAAACATGGGGACAGAGGACAGGAGATCAGGGTACAGGGGGTCAGGGGGACAGGGGCACAGGAGGACGGGGCACAGGGGACACGGGGCACAGGGGGAAAAGGGGGGAGAGGGAGAGGGGACAGGGGGATGGAGGACAGGGGAAAGGGGACAGGGGCACAGGGTCACAGTGGGACAAGGGACAGGGGCACAGTGGGACAGGGGACAGGGCACAGGGGCACATGGGAACAGGGAGACAGGTGGTGAGAGGGAGAGGGGGACAGAGGGATGGGGGACAGGGGACCGGGCACAGGGGAACAGTGGGACAGGGAGACGGGGACAGTGAGACAGGGAGACGGGGACAGGGGACAGTCGACAAGGGGACCGGTCACAGGGGGACATGGGCACAGGGTTCACGGGAAAAGGAGGTAAGAGGGACAGGGGGACAGAGTGACAGGAGGACAGGGACACAGGGGGACTGAAGACAGGGGACAGCGGGCAGGGGGACAGGGGGTCAGAGGGACAGGGGCACAGAGAGACAGTTTACAGAGAGTCAGGGGCACAGGAGCACAGGGGGACAGGGGCGCAGCGGGTTAGAGGGACAGTGGGACAGGGTGACGGGGACAGGGGAACAGGGGCTCAGGGGGACGGGGGACTGGGGGAAGGGGCAGAGGGGGACAGGGAGTCTGGGGGACAGGGTACAGATGGACAGGGGCACAGGGGCACAGGGGATTGGGACAGGGGACCAGGGCAATAGGGTGACAGGGCGATAGAGTGACGGGGGACAGGGGACGGGGGCAGGGGGACAGGGACAAGGGGACAGGGGACAGGGAGATAGGGAGACAAGGGCAAAGGGGGACAGGGGGACAGGAGCACAGGTTGACAGAGTGACGGGGGACATGAGCACAGGTTGACAGGGGGACAGGGCGATAGGGGACAGGCACAGGGGCAGAGGGAAATGGAGGGACAGGGTGACAGGGAGACAGGGGAAAGTTGCACAGGGGTACAGGGGCACAGGGAGACAGCAGAGAGGTGGCAGGGGGATGGGACAGCGGGACAAGGGACACATGGTTAGGGGGACAAGGGAGAGGGGACAGTGGACAGGGAAAAAGGGAACAGGGTCACAGGGGGACAGGAAACAGGGTGCAGGGAACAGGGGCACAGGGGGACAGGGGACAGGGGACAGGGGGACTTGGGACAGGGGAAAGGGGGACTTGGGACAGGGAGACAGGAGAGAGGAGACATAGGGGAACAGGGGGACAGGAAACGGGAACAGGGGGACAGGAAACATGGGGACAGAGGACAGGAGATCATGGTACAGGAGATCAGGGTACAGAACGTCAGGGGGACAGTGGCACAGGAGGACGGGGCACAGGGGACACGGGGCACAACGGACACGGGGCACAGGGACAAAAGGGGGAGGGGGACAGGGGGTCAGAGGGACAGGGGACAGGGGCACAGTGGGACAGGAGGTGAGGGGGAGATGGCACAGGGGGACAGAGGCACCGGGGAAAGGGGACAGGGGCACAGGGGGACAGGGTACTGGGGACAGGGGGACAGAAGGACAGTGGGAGAGAGGACAGGGCCACAGGGGGACAGGGGTACTGGGGGTCAGGAGGACAGGGGGACGGGGGATGGGGGACTGGGGGACAGAGGGCACAATGGCACAGGAGGACATGGGCACAGGGGCACAGTGGACAAGGGGACAGGGAGACGGGGACAAGGGGACAGTCGACAAGGGGACCGGTCACAGGGGGACATGGGCACAGGGTTCAGGGGGAAAGGAGGTAAGAGGGACAGGGGGACAGAGTGACAGGAGGACAGGGACACAGGGGGACTGAAGTCAGGGGACAGCGGGCAGGGGGACAGGGGGTCAGAGGGACAGGGGCACAGAGGGACAGTTTACAGAGAGTCAGGGGCACAGGAGCACAGGGGGACAGGGGCACAGCGGGTTAGAGGGACAGTGGGACAGGGTGACGGGGACAGGGGAACAGGGGCTCAGGGGGACGGGGGACTGGGGGACAGGGGCAGAGGGGGACAGGGGGTCTGGGGACAGGGTACAGATGGACAGGGGCACAGGGGCACAGGGGCACAGGGGATGGGGACAGGGGACCAGGGCAATAGGGTGACAGGGCGATAGAGTGACGGGGGACAGAGGACGGGGGCAGGGGGACAGGGACAAGGGGACAGGGGACAGGGAGATAGGGGGACAGGGGCAAAGGGGGACAGGGGGACAGGAGCACAGGGGCACAGAGTGACAGGGGGACATGAGCACAGGTTGACAGGGGGACAGGGCGATAGGGGACAGGCACAGGGGGACAAGGCACAGGGGCAGAGGGAAATAGGGGGACAGGGTGGCAGGGAGACAGGGGAAAGTTGCACAGGGGTACAGGGGCACAGGGAGACAGCAGAGAGGTGACAGGGGGATGGGACAGCGGGACAGGGGACACATGGTCAGGGGGACAAGCGAGAGGGGACAGTGGACAGGGAAAAAGGGAACAGGGTCACAGGGGGACAGGAAACAGGGAGACAGGGGACAGGGGCACAGGGGGACAGGGGACAGGGGAAAGGGGGACTTGGGACAGGGGAAAGGGGGACTTGGGACAGGGGAAAGGGGGACTTGGGACAGGGGGACAGGAGAGAGGAGACATAGGGGGACAGGGGGACAGGAAATGGGGACAGGGGGACAGGAAACATGGGGACAGAGGACAGGAGATCAGGGCACATTGGACACGGGGCACAGGGGGTCAGGGGGACAGGGGCACAGGAGGACGGGGCACAGGGGACATGGGGCACAGGGGGAAAAGGAGGAGGGGGAGAGGGGACAGGGGGACAGGGGGATGGGGGACAGGGGAAAGGGGACAGGGGCACAGGGTCACAGTGGGACAGGGGACAGGGGCACAGTGGGACAGGGGACAGGGCACAGGGGACAGAGCACAGGGTAACAAGAGACAGGGCCACAGGGGGACTTGGGGAACGGAGGTAAGAGGGACAGGGAGACAGAGTGAAGGGGACGGGGGCATAGGGTGACAGAAGACAGGAGACAGCGAGACATGGGGACAGGGGTACAGGGGGTCAGATGGACAGGGGACAGGGGCACAGGGGGACAGGAGGTGAGGGGGAGATGGCACAGGGGGACAGAGGCACAGGGGAAAGGGTACAGGGGCACAGGGTCACAGTGGGACAGGGGACAGGGGAACAGTGGAACAGGGGACAGTGCACAGGGGCACATGGGAACAGGGAGACAGGTGGTCAGGGAGATGGGGGACTGGGGACCGGGCACAGGGTCACAGTGGGAGAGGGAGACAGGGACAGTGAGACAGGGAGATGGGGACAGGGGACAGGGGACAGAGCACAAGGTAACAAGAGACAGGGGCACAGGGGGACTTGGGGAACGGAGGTAAGAGGGACAGGGAGAAAGAGTGACGGGAACAGGGGCATAGGGTGACAGAAGACAGGAGACAGCGAGACAGGGGGACAGGGGGACAGAGGGACAGGGGGTCAGAGGGACAGGGGACAGGGGCACAGGGGGACAGGAGGTGAGGGGGAGATGGCACAGGGGGACAGAGGCACAGAGGAAAGGGGACAGGGGCACAGGGGGACAGGGTACTGGGGACAGGGGGACAGAAGGACAGTGGGAGAGAGGACAGGGCCGCAGGGGGACAGGGGTACTGGGGGTCAGGAGGACAGGGGGACGGGGGATGGGGGACAGGGTGACAGGGCACAATGGCACAGGGGGACATGGGCACAGGGGCACAGTGGACAAGGGGACAGGGAGACGGGGACAAGGGGACAGTCGACAAGGGGACTGGTCACAGGGGGACATGGGCACAGGGTTCAGGGGGAAAGGAGGTAAGAGGGACAGGGGGACAGAGTGACAGGAGGACAGGAATACGGGGGACTGAAGTCAGGGGACAGCAGGCAGGGGACAGGGGGTCAGAGGGACAGAGGCACAGAGGGACAGTTTACAGAGAGTCAGGGGCACAGGAGCACAGGGGGACAGGGGCACAGCGGGTCAGAGGGACAGTGGGACAGGGTGACGGGGACAGGGGAACTGGGGCTCAGGGGGACGGGGGACTGGGGAACAGGGGCAGAGGGGGACAGGGGGTCTGGGGGACAGGGTACAGATGGACAGGGGCACAGGGGCACAGGGGATGGGGACAGGGGACCAGGGCAATAGGGTGACAGGGCGATAGTGACGGGGGACAGGGGACGGGGCCAGGGGGACAGGGACAAGGGGACGGGGGCAGGGAGATAGGGGGACAGGGGCAAAGGGGGACAGGGGGACAGGGGGCAGGAGCACAGGGGGACAGAGTGACAGGGGGACATGAGCACAGGTTGACAGGGGGACAGGGCGATAGAGGACAGGCACAGGGGGACAAGGCACAGGGGCACAGGGAAATAGGGGGACACGGTGACAGGGGGACAGGGGAAAGTTGCACAGGGGTACAGGGGCACAGGGAGACAGCAGAGAGGTGACGGGGGATGGGACAGCGGGACAGGGGACACATGGTTAGGGGGACAAGGGAGAGGGGACAGTGGACAGGGAAAAAGGGAACAGGGTCACAGGGGGACAGGAAACAGGGTGCAGGGGACAGGGGTACAGGGGGAAAGGGGACAAGGGAAAGGGGGACATGGGACAGGGGAAAGGGGGACTTGGGACAGGGGGACAGGAGAGAGGAGACATAAGGGGACAGGGGGACAAGAAACGGGGACAGGAGGACAGAAAACATGGGGACAGAGGACAGGAGATCAGGGTACAGGGAGTCAGGGGGACAGGGGCACAGGAGGACGGGGGACAGGGGACACTGGGCACAGGGGGGAAAGGGGGAGGGGGAGAGGGGACAGGGGGACACAGGGGCATGGGGGACAGGGGCACAGGGGCACAGTGGGACAGAGTCACAGTGGGACAGGGGACAGAGGCACAGTGGGACAGGGGACAGGGCACAGAGGCACATGGGAACAGGGAGACAGGTGGTCAGAGGGAGAGGGGGACAGGGGGATGGGTACAGGGGACAGGCACAGGGTCACAGTGGGACAGGGAGACGGGGACAGTGAGACAGTTAGACGGGGACAGGGGACAGGGGACAGAGCACAGGGTAACAAGAGACAGGGCCACAGGGGGACTTGGGGAACGGAGGTAAGAGGGACAGGGAGACAGTGACGGGGACGGGGGCATAGGGTGACAGAACACAGGAGACAGCGAGACAGGGGACAGGGGGACAGGGGGACAGGGGAACAGGGGGACAGGGGGTCAGAGGGACAGGGGACAGGGGCATGGGATACAGGAGGTGAAGGGGAGATGGCACAGGGGGACAGAGGCACAGGGGAAAGGGGACAGGGGCACAGGGCGACAGGGTACTGGGGACGGGGGACAGAAGGACAGTGGGAGAGAGGACAGGGGCACAGGGGGACAGGGGTACTGGGGGTCAGGAGGACAGGGGGACAGGGGGATGGACCAAGGGGACATGGGCACTGGGGCACAGTGGACAAGGGGACAGGGAGATGGGGACAAGGGGACAGTGGACAAGGGGACCGGTCACAGGGGGACATGGGCACTGGGGCACAGTGGACAAGGGGACAGGGAGATGGGGACAAGGGGACAGTGGACAAGGGGACCGGTCACAGGGGGACATGGGCACAGGCTTCATGGGGAAAGGAGGTAAGAGGGACAGGGGGACCTTCCTCCAGATCTCCCACAGGGGCACAGGGGCACAGGCGCACAAGCCTCTAACCAAAACCAGAACCCCTAACCCTAACCAAGACCCTAAACAAGACCCAGACATATTACCAAACTCTAAATCCTATACTAAAATTTAACCAATAAAATGCTTAGCTAAACCCTAACCCCTAAATAGCGCACACCCACCCGCCATCCCAGAACCCACTTACCTTGTCATGTGCCCGGGTCTCCAGCCATTTGCACCAGCGAGTCGGCCAATGTGGGGCTTGAACTTGCGGAGGTCCTTGCAGGCAGGGTGACTTCATGCTGACGTGGCAACGCCCCTGGGCGTGCCCAGCACAGACACACACAAACACTGACACCACCCGTGACCTGTCACACCGCCCTTTGCCCACATCCGGCCTGAGCCTCCCCCAATCACAGAGGACAGGGCCGACAGCAACGCCCCGAAGTGGGACGGGGTTTGCACAACACCCGTCGAGCTCACACAGCTCCAGCTACAGGATTTTCACGTGATGTGTAAAAATCAACCAACACTGAGGACACAGCCCTGCATGAGACATCAAGACCATCTGGCCACAGTGCGATGTCAGGAACAGGCACCTGGGCCCGGCGCCGTAGCATAGTGGCTCAAGTCATCGCCTTGCATGCACTGGGATCCCATATGGGCACCAGTTCTAATCCTGGCAGCTCCACTTCCCATGTAGCTCCCTGCTTGTGGCCTGGGAAAGCAGTAGAGGACGGCCCAAAACCTTGGGACCCTGCACCCACATGGGAGACCTGGAGGAGGCTCTTGGCTCCTGGCTTCAGATCGCTTCAGCTCCAACTGTTGTGGCCACCTGGGGAGTGAATCATTACAGGGAACATCTTCCTCTCTGTCTCTCCTCCTTTCTGTGTATCTGACTTTGTAATAAAAATAAAAAATTGTTAAAAAAGAAAAAAGAAAGAAAAACAGGGATATGGCAGGCAGGTTCAGCCCGAGCCGTAAGTTAATCAAAAAACACAAGAAAACAAACTGGGAAAAGATGTCTGATTCAGAAACGAGGAGGTTGGACGCGGGACAAGGGGTCAGGGGACAGGGAGTCAGGGGACAGGGGAGAGGGGCACAGGGGGACATGGGACAGGGGGACGGGGAGACAGGGTGTCAGTAGGACAGGGGGACAGGGGGTCAGGGGTCAGGGGGTCAGGGGGACAGGTGTGCATGAGGATATGGGAACAGGGGACAGGGGGTCAGAAGACAGGGGGTAAGGGTGACAGGGGCACAGGGAGTCAGGGGGACAGGGGAGAGGGAACAGTGGGACAGAGGCACAGGGGAAAGGGGACAGGGGAAAGGGGAGAGGGGGACAGGGGACCAGGGTGCAGGGAAACAGGGGGACAGGGTGTCAGGGGTACAGGGGGATAGGGGGATGGGGGACGGGGGACTGGGGGACAGGGGACAGGCAACATGGGGACAGGTCACAGGGGGACAGGGGGCAGGAGGTCAGGGGTTCAGGGGGACAGAGTGATGAGGGACAGAGTGACAGGGGTACTAGGGACAGGGGGACTGGGGACAGGGGACAGTTCTCAGGGGGACAGGGGCAAAGGGGCACAGAGGGACAGGGGGACAGGGGTCAGAAGGACAGGGGGACACAGTGACAGGTGGACAGGGGCACAGGGGGAGAGGGACAGGGGAATAGTGGGACAGGGAGACGGGGTCCTAGGGACAGGGTGACAGGGGAACAGGGGTCAGAAGGACAGGGTGACAGGGGCAGAGGGGGACAGGGGGTCTGGGGGACAGGGTACAGATAGACAGGGGCACAGGGGCACAGGGGATGGGGACAGGGGAAAAGGGCAATAGGGTGACAGGGCGATAGAGTGACGGGGGACAGGGGACGGGGGCAGGGGGACAGGGACAAAGGGACAGGGGACAGGGAGATAGGGGGACAGGGGCAAAGGGGGACAGGGGACAGGGGGACAGGAGCGCAGGGGGGCAGGGGGACAGGGGGACATGAGCACAGGTTGACAGGGGGACAGGGCGATAGGGGACAGGCACAGGGGGACAAGGCACAGGGGCACAGGGAAATAGGGGGACAGGGTGACGGGGACAGGGGAAAGTTGCACAGGGGTACAGGGGCACAGGGAGACAGCAGAGAGGTGACAGGGGGATGGGACAGCGGGACAGGGGACACATGGTTAGGGGGACAAGGGAGAGGGGACAGTGGACAGGGAAAAGGGAACAGTGTCACAGGGGGACAGGAAACAGGGTGCAGGGGACAGGGGAACAGGGGGACAGGGGACAGGGGAAAGGGGGACTTGGGACAGGGGAAAGGGGGACTTGGGACAGGGGGACAGGAGAGAGGAGACATAGGGGGACAGGGGGACAGGAAACGGGGACAGGGGGACAGGAAACATGGGGACAGAGGACAGGAGATCAGGGTACAGGGGGTCAGGGGGACAGGGGCACAGGAGGATGGCGGCACAGGGGACACGGGGCACGGGGGGACAGGAGGTGAGGGGGAGAGGGGACAGGGCGACAGGGGGATGGGGGACAGGGGAAAGGGGACAGGGGCACAGGGTCACAGTGGGACAGGGGACAGGGGCACAGTGGGACAGGGGACAGGGCACAGGGGCACATGGGAACAGGGAGACAGGTGGTCAGGGGGATGGGGGACAGGGGACCGGGCACAGGGTCACAGTGGGACAGGGAGACGGGGACAGTGAGACAGGGAGATGGGGACAGGGGACAGGGGACAGAGCACAGGGAACAAGAGACAGGGGCACAGGTGGACTTGGGGAACGGAGGTAAGAGGGACAGGGAGAAAGTGACAGGGACGGGGGCATAGGGTGACAGAAGACAGGAGACAGCGAGACAGGGGGACAGGGGGACAGGGGGACAGGGGGTCAGAGGGACAGGGGACAGGGGCACAGGGGGACAGGAGGTGAGGGGGAGATGGCACAAGAGGACAGGGGCACAGGGGAAAGGGGACAGGGGCACAGGGTGACAGGGTACTGGGGACAGGGGGACAGAAGGACAGTGGGAGAGAGGACAGGGGCACAGGGGGACAGGGGTACTGGGGGTCAGGAGGACAGGGGGATGGGGGATGGGGGACACAAGGACAGGGCACAATGCACAGGGGGACATGGGCACAGGGGCACAGTGGACAAGGGGACAGGGAGACGGGAACAAGGGGACAGTGGACAAGGGGACCGGTCACAGGGGGACATGGGCACAGGGTTCAGGGGGAAAGGAGGTAAGAGGGACAGGGGGACAGAGTGACAGGAGGACAGGAATACGGGGGACTGAAGACAGGGGACAGCGGGCAGGGGGACAGGGGGTCAGAGGGACAGGGGCACAGAGGGACAGTTTACAGAGAGTCAGGGGCACAGGAGCACAGGGGGACAGGGGCGCAGCGGGTTAGAGGGACAGTGGGACAGGGTGACGGGGACAGGGGAACAGGGGCTCAGGGGGACGGGGGACTGGGGGACAGGGGCAGAGGGGGACAGGGGGTCTGGGGGACAGGGTACAGATGGACAGGGCCACAGGGGCACAGGGGATGGGGACAGGGGACCAGGGCAATAGGGTGACAAGGCGATAGAGTGACGGGGGACAGGGGACGGGGGCAGGGGGACAGGGACAATGGGACAGGGGACAGGGAGATAGGGGGACAAGGGCAAAGGGGGACAGGGGACAGGGGGACAAGAGCACAGGGGGACAGAGTGACGGGGGACATGAGCACAGGTTGACAGGGGGACAGGGCGATAGGGGACAGGCACAGGGGACAAGGCACAGGGGCACAGGGAAATAGGGGGACAAGGTGACAGGGAGACAGTGGAAAGTTGCACAGGGGTACAGGGGCACAGGGAGACAGCAGAGAGGTGACAGGGGGATGGGACAGCGGGACAAGGGACACATAGTTAGGGGGACAAGGGAGAGGGGACAGTGGACAGGGAAAAGGGAACAGGGTCACAGGGGGACAGGAAACAGGGTGCAGGGAAATAGGGGGACAGGGGGACTTGGGACAGGGAAAAGGGGGACTTGGGACAGGGGAAAGGGGTACTTGGGACAGGGGGACAGGAGAGAGGAGACATAGGGGGACAGGGGGACAGGAAACGGGGACAGGGGGACAGAAAACATGGGGACAGAGGACAGGAGATCAGGGTACAATGGGTCAGGGTGACAGGGGCACAGGAGGATGGGGCACAGAGGAGACGGGGCACAGGGGGAAAATGGGGGAGAGGGAGAGGGGACAGGGGGACAGGGGGATGGGGTACAGGGGAAAGGGGACAGGGGCACAGGGTCACAGTGGGACAGGGGACAGGGGCACAGTGGGACAGGGGACAGTGCACAGGGGCACATGGGAACAAGGAGACAGGTGGTCAGGGGGAGAGGGGGACAGAGGGATGGGGGACAGGGGACCGGGCAGAGGGTCACAGTGGGACAGGGAAACAGCGACAGGGGACAGGTGACAAGGGGACCGGTCACAGGGGGACATGGGCACAGGGTTCAGGGGGAAAGGAGGTAAGAGGGACAGGGGGACAGAGTGACAGGAGGACAGGGACACAGGGGGACTGAAGACAGGGGACAGCGGGCAGGGGGACAGGGGGTCAGAGGGACAGGGGCACAGAGGGACAGTTTACAGAGAGTCAGGGGCACAGGAGCACAGGGGGACAGGGGCGCAGCGGGTTAGAGGGACAGTGGGACAGGGTGACGGGGACAGGGGAACAGGGGCTCAGGGGGACGGGGGACTGGGGGACAGGGGCAGAGGGGGACAGGGGGTCTGGGGGACAGGGTACAGATGGACAGGGCCACAGGGGCACAGGGGATGGGGACAGGGGACCAGGGCAATAGGGTGACAAGGCGATAGAGTGACGGGGGACAGGGGACGGGGGCAGGGGGACAGGGACAATGGGACAGGGGACAGGGAGATAGGGGGACAAGGGCAAAGGGGGACAGGGGACAGGGGGACAAGAGCACAGGGGGACAGAGTGACGGGGGACATGAGCACAGGTTGACAGGGGGACAGGGCGATAGGGGACAGGCACAGGGGACAAGGCACAGGGGCACAGGGAAATAGGGGGACAAGGTGACAGGGAGACAGTGGAAAGTTGCACAGGGGTACAGAGGCACAGGGAGACAGCAGAGAGGTGACAGGGGGATGGGACAGCGGGACAGGGGACACATAGTTAGGGGGACAAGGGAGAGGGGACAGTGGACAGGGAAAAGGGAACAGGGTCACAGGGGGACAGGAAACAGGGTGCAGGGAAATAGGGGGACAGGGGGACTTGGGACAGGGAAAAGGGGGACTTGGGACAGGGGAAAGGGGGACTTGGGACAGGGGGACAGGAGAGAGGAGACATAGGGGGACAGGGGGACAGGAAACGGGGACAGGGGGACAGAAAACATGGGGACAGAGGACAGGAGATCAGGGTACAGGGGGTCAGGGGGACAGGGGCACAGGAGGACGGGGCACAGGGGACACGGGGCACAGGGGGACAGGAGGTGAGGGAGAGAGGGGACAGGGGGACAAGGGGATGGGGTACAGGGGAAAGGGGACAGGGGCACAGGGTCACAGTGGGACAGGGGACAGGGGCACAGTGGGACAGGGGACACGGGGCACAGGGGCACATGGGAACAAGGAGACAGGTGGTCAGGGGGAGAGGGGGACAGAGGGATGAGGGACAGGGGACCGGGCAGAGGGTCACAGTGGGACAGGGAAACAGCGACAGGGGACAGGTGACAAGGGGACCGGTCACAGGGGGACATGGGCACAGGGTTCAGGGGGAAAGGAGGTAAGAGGGACAGGGGGACAGAGTGACAGGAGGACAGGGACACAGGGGGACTGAAGACAGGGGACAGCGGGCAGGGGGACAGGGGGTCAGAGGGACAGGGGCACAGAGGGACAGTTTACAGAGAGTCAGGGGCACAGGAGCACAGGGGGACAGGGGCACAGCGGGTCAGAGGGACAGTGGGACAGGGTGACGGGGACAGGGGAACAGGGGCTCAGGGGGACGGGGGACTGGGGACAGGGGCAGAGGGGGACAGGGGGTCTGGGGACAGGGTACAGATGGACAGGGGCACAGGGGCACAGGGGATGGGGACAGGGGACCAGGGCAATAGGGTGACAGGGCGATAGAGTGACGGGGGACAGGGGAAGGGGACAGGGGGACAGGGACAAGGGGACAGGGGACAGGGAGATGGGGGACAGGGGAAAAGGGGGACAGGGGACAGGGGGACAGGAGCACAGGGGGACAGAGTGACAGGGGGACATGAGCACAGGTTGACAGAGCGACAGGGCGATAGGGGACAGGCACAGGGGACAAGGCACAGGGGCACAGGAAAATAGGGGGACACGGTGACAGGGGGACAGGGGAAAGTTGCACAGGGGTACAGGGGCACAGGGAGACAGCAGAGAGGTGACAGGGGGATGGGACAGCGGGACAGGGGACACATGGTTAGGGGGACAAGGGAGAGGGGACAGTGGACAGGGAAAAAGGGAACAGGGTCACAGGGGGACAGGAAACAGAGTGCAGAGGACAGGGGCACAGGGGGACTTGGGACAGGGGAAAGGGGAACTTGGGACAGTGGGACAGGAGAGATTAGACATACGGGGACAGGGGGACAGGAAATGGGGACAGAGGGACAGAAAACATGGGGACAGAGGACAGGAGATCAGGGTACAGGGGGTCAGGGGGACAGGGGCACAGGAGGCCGGGGCACAGGGGACACGGGGCACAGGCGGAAAAGGGGGGAGGGGGAGAGGGGACGGGGGATGGAGGACCGGGGAAAGGGGACAGGGGCACAGGGTCACAGTGGGACAAGGGACAGGGGCACAGTGGGACAGGGGACAGGGCACAGGGGCACATGGGAACAGGGAGACAGGTGGTGAGAGGGAGAGGGGGACAGAGGGATGGGGGACAGGGGACCGGGCACAGGGGCACAGTGGGACAGGGAGACGGGGACAGTGAGACAGGGAGACGGGGACAGGGGACAGTGGACAAGGGGACCGGTCACAGGGGGACATGGGCACAGGGTTCAGGGGGAAAGGAGGTAAGAGGGACAGGGGGACAGAGTGACAGGAGGACAGGGACACAGGGGGACTGAAGACAGGGGACAGCGGGCAGGGGGACAGGGGGTCAGAGGGACAGGGGCATAGAGAGACAGTTTACAGAGAGTCAGGGGCACAGGAGCACAGGGGGACAGGGGCACAGCGGGTTAGAGGGACAGTGGGACAGGGTGACGGGGACAGGGGAACAGGGCCTCAGGGGGACGGGGGACTGGGGGACAGGGGCAGAGGGGGACAGGGAGTCTGGGGGACAGGGTACAGATGGACAGGGGCACAGGGGATGGGGACAGGGGACCAGGGCAATAGGGTGACAAGGCGATAGAGTGACGGGGGACAGGGGACGGGGGCAGGGGGACAGGGACAATGGGACAGGGGACAGGGAGATAGGGAGACAAGGGCAAAGGGGGACAGGGGGACAGGAGCACAGGGGGACAGAGTGACGGGGACATGAGCACAGGTTGACAGGGGGACAGGGCGATAGGGGACAGGCACAGGGGGACAAGGCACAGGGGCAGAGGGAAATGGAGGGACAGGGTGACAGGGAGACAGGGGAAAGTTGCACAGGGGTACAGGGGCACAGGGAGACAGCAGAGAGGTGGCAGGGGGATGGGACAGCGGGACAGGGGACACATGGTTAGGGGGACAAGGGAGAGGGAACAGTGGACAGGGAAAAAGGGAACAGGGTCACAGGGGGACAGGAAACAGGGTGCTGGGAACAGGGGACAGGGGGACAGGGGACAGGGGACAGGGGGACTGGGGACAGGGGAAAGGGGGACTTGGGAAAGGGAAAGGGGGACTTGGGACAGGGAGACAGGAGAGAGGAGACATAGGGAAACAGGGGGACAGGAAACGGGGACAGGGGGACAGGAAACATGGGGACAGAGGACAGGAGATCATGGTACAGGAGATCAGGGTACAGAGCGTCAGGGGGACAGTGGCACAGGAGGACGGGGCACAGGGGACACGGGGCACAGCGGACACGGGGCACAGGGACAAAAGGGGGAGGGGGACAGGGGGATGGGGGACAGGGGGTCAGAGGGACAGGGGACAGGGGCACAGTGGGACAGGAGGTGAGGGGGAGATGGCACAGGGGGACAGAGGCACAGGGGAAAGGGGACAGGGGCACAGGGGGACAGGGTACTGGGGAGAGGGGGACAGAAGGACAGTGGGAGAAAGGACACGGGCACAGGGGGACAGGGGTACTGGGGGTCAGGAGGACAGGGGGACGGGGGATGGGGGACTTGGGGACAGAGGGCACAATGGCACAGGAGGACATGGGCACAGGGGCACAGTGGACAAGGGGACAGGGAGACGGGGACAAGGGGACAGTCGACAAGGGGACCGGTCACAGGGGGACATGGGCACAGGGTTCAGGGGGAAAGGAGGTAAGAGGGACAGGGGGACAGAGTGACAGGAGGACAGGGACACAGGGGGACTGAAGACAGGGGACAGCGGGCAGGGGGACAGGGGGTCAGAGGGACAGGGGCACAGAGGGACAGTTTACAGAGAGTCAGGGGCACAGGAGCACAGGGGGACAGGGGCGCAGCGGGTTAGAGGGACAGTGGGACAGGGTGACGGGGACAGGGGAACAGGGGCTCAGGGGGACGGGGGACTGGGGGACAGGGGCAGAGGGGGACAGGGGGTCTGGGGACAGGGTACAGATGGACAGGGGCACAGGGGCACAGGGGATGGGGACAGGGGACCAGGGCAATAGGGTGACAGGGCGATAGAGTGACGGGGGACAGGGGAAGGGGACAGGGGGACAGGGACAAGGGGACAGGGGACAGGGAGATAGGGGGACAGGGGCAAAGGGGGACAGGGGAGAGGGGGACAGGAGCACAGGGGGACAGAGTGACAGGGGGACATGAGCACAGGTTGACAGAGGGACAGGGCGATAGGGGACAGGCACAGGGGGACAAGGCACAGGGGCACAGGGAAATAGGGGGACAGGGTGAGGGGGGACAGGGGAAAGTTGCACAGGGGTACAGGGGCACAGGGAGACAGCAGAGAGGTGACAGGGGGATGGGACAGCGGGACAGGGGACACATGGTCAGGGGGACAAGGGAGAGGGGACAGTGGACAGGGAAAAAGGGAACAGGGTCACAGGGGGACAGGAAACAGGGAGACAGGGGACAGGGGCACAGGGGGACAGGGGACAGGGGCACAGGGGGACTTGGGACAGGGGAAAGGGGGACTTGGGACAGGGGAAAGGGGGACTTGGGACAGGGGGACAGGAGAGAGGAGACATAGGGGGACAGGGGGACAGGAAATGGGGACAGGGGGACAGGAAACATGGGGACAGAGGACAGGAGATCAGGGCACAGGGGACACGGGGCACAGGGGGTCAGGGGGACAGGGGCACAGGAGGACGGGGCACAGGGGACACGGGGCACAGGGGGAAAAGGAGGAGGGGGAGAGGGGACAGGGGGACAGGGGGATGGGGGACAGGGGAAAGGGGACAGGGGCACAGGGTCACAGTGGGACAGGGGACAGGGGTACAGTGGGACAGGGGACAGGGCATAGGGGACAGAGCACAGGGTAACAAGAGACAGCGCCACAGGGGGACTTGGGGAACGGAGGTAAGAGGGACAGGGAGACAGAGTGACGGGGACGGGGGCATAGGGTGACAGAAGACAGGAGACAGCGAGAGAGGGGGGAAGGGTTCAGGGGGACAGGGGGTAAGAGGGACAGGGGACAGGGGCACAGGGGGACAGGAGGTGAAGGGGAGATGGCACAGGGGGACAGAGGCACAGGGGAAAGGGGACAGGGGCACAGGGGGACAGGGTACTGGGGACAGGGGGACAGAAGGACAGTGGGAGAGAGGACAGGGGCACAGGGGGACAGGGGTACTGGGGGTCAGGAGGACAGGGGGACGGGGGATGGGGGATAGGGGGACAGGGCACAATGGCACAGGGGGACATGGGCACAGGGGCACAGTGGACAAGGGGACAGAGAGACGGGGACAAGGGGACAGTCGACAAGGGGACCGGTCACAGGGGGACATGGGCACAGGGTTCAGGGGGAAAGGAGGTAAGAGGGACAGGGGGACAGAGTGACAGGAGGACAGGAATATGGGGGACTGAAGTCAGGGGACAGCGGGCAGGGGGACAGGGGGTCAGAGGGACAGGGGCACAGAGGGACAGTTTACAGAGAGTCAGGTGCACAGGAGCACAGGGGGACAGGGGCACAGCGGGTCAGAGGGACAGTGGGACAGGGTGACGGGGACAGGGGAACAGGGGCTCAGGGGGACGGAGGACTGGGGAACAGGGGCAGAGGGGGACAGGGGGTCTGGGGGACAGGGTACAGATGGAAAGGGCCACAGGGGCACAGGGGATGGGGACAGGGGACCAGGGCAATAGGGTGACAAGGCGATAGAGTGACGGGGTACAGGGGACGGGGGCAGGGGGACAGGGACAAGGGGACGGGGGCAGGGAGTTAGGGGGACGGGGCAAAGGGGGACAGGGGACAGGGGGACAGGAGCACAGGGGGACAGAGTGACAGGGGGACATGAGCACAGGTTGACAGGGGGACAGGGCGATAGGGGACAGGCACAGGGGACAAGAACAGGGGCACAGGGAAATAGGGGGACAGGGTGACAGGGGGACAGGGGAAAGTTGCACAGGGGTACAGGGGCACAGGGAGACAGCAGAGAGGTGACAGGGGGATGGGACAGCGGGACAGGGGACACATGGTTAGTGGGACAAGGGAGAGGGGACAGTGGACAGGGAAAAGGGAACAGGGTCACAGGGGGACAGAAAACAGGGTGCAGGGGACAGGGGCACAGGGGGACAGGGGACAGGGGAAAGGGGGACTTGGGAAAGGGGAAAGGGGGACTTGGGACAGGGGGACAGGAGAGAGGAGACATAGGGGGACAGGGGGACAGGAAACGGGGACAGGGGGACAGGAAACATGGGGACAGAGCACAGGAGATCAGGGTACAGGGGGTCAGGGGGACAGGGGCACAGGAGGATGGCGGCACAGGGGACACGGGGCACAGGGGACACTGGGCACAGGGGGACAGGAGGTGAGGGGGAGAGGGGACAGGGGGACAGGGGGATGGGGGACAGGGGAAAGGGGACAGGGGCACAGGGTCACAGTGGGACAGGGGACAGGGGCACAGTGGGACAGGGGACAGGGCACAGGGGCACATGGGAACAGGGAGACAGTTGGTCAGGGGGATTGGGGACAGGGGACCGGGCACAAAGTAACAGTGGGACAGGGAGACGGGGACAGTGAGACAGGGAGACGGGGACAGGGGACAGGGGACAGAGCACAGAGTAACAAGAGACAGGGACACAGGGGGACTTGGGGAACGGAGGTAAGAGGGACAGGGAGACAGAGTGACGGGGACGGGGGCATAGGGTGACAGAAGACAGGAGACAGCGAGAGAGGGGGGAAGGGTTCAGGGGGACAGGGGGTAAGAGGGACAGGGGACAGGGGCACAGGGGGACAGGAGGTGAAGGGGAGATGGCACAGGGGGACAGAGGCACAGGGGAAAGGGGACAGGGGCACAGGGGGACAGGGTACTGGGGACAGGGGGACAGAAGGACAGTGGGAGAGAGGACAGGGGCACAGGGGGACAGGGGTACTGGGGGTCAGGAGGACAGGGGGACGGGGGATGGGGGATAGGGGGACAGGGCACAATGGCACAGGGGGACATGGGCACAGGGGCACAGTGGACAAGGGGACAGAGAGACGGGGACAAGGGGACAGTCGACAAGGGGACCGGTCACAGGGGGACATGGGCACAGGGTTCAGGGGGAAAGGAGGTAAGAGGGACAGGGGGACAGAGTGACAGGAGGACAGGAATATGGGGGACTGAAGTCAGGGGACAGCGGGCAGGGGGACAGGGGGTCAGAGGGACAGGGGCACAGAGGGACAGTTTACAGAGAGTCAGGGGCACAGGAGCACAGGGGGACAGGGACACATCGGGTCAGAGGGACAATGGGACAGGGTGACGGGGACAGGGGAACAGGGGCTCAGGGGGATGGGGGACTGGGGGACAGGGGCAGAGGGGGACAGGGGTTCTGGGGGACAGGGTACAGATGGACGGGGCACAGGGGCACAGGGGATGGGGACAGGGGACCAGGGCAATAGAGTGACAGGGCGATACAGTGATGGGGGACAGGGGAAGGGGACAGGGGAAGGGGGCAGGGGGACAGGGACAAGGGGACAGGGGACAGGGAGATAGGGGGACAGGGGCAAAGGGGGACAGGGGACAGGGGGACAGGAGCACAGGGGGACAGAGTGACAGGGGGACATGAGCACAGGTTGACAGAGGGACAGGGCGATAGGGGACAGGCACAGGGGACAAGGCACAGGGGCACAGGAAAATAGGGGGACAGGGTGACAGGGAGACAGGGGAAAGTTGCACAGGGGTACAGGGGCACAGGGAGACAGCAGAGAGGTGACAGGGGGATGGGACAGTGGGACAGGGGACACATGGTTAGGGGGACAAGGGAGAGGGGACAGTGGACAGGGAAAAAGGGAACAGGGTCACAGGGGGACAGGAAACAGGGTGCAGGGGACAGGGGCACAGGGGGACAGGGGACAGGGGAAAGGGGGACTTGGGACAGGGGAAAGGGGGACTTGGGACAGGGGGACAGGAGAGAGGAGATATAGGGGGACAGGGGGACAGGAAACGGGGACATGGGGACAGAAAACATGGGGACAGAGGACAGGAGATCAGGGTACAGGGGGTCAGGGGGACAGGGGCACAGGAGGACGGGGCACAGGGGACACGGGGCACAGGGGGACAGGAGGTGAGGGAGAGAGGGGACAGGGGGACAAGGGGATGGGGGACAGGGGAAAGGGGACAGGGGCACAGTGGGACAGGGGACAGGGGCACATGGGAACAAGGAGACAGGTGGTCAGGGGGAGAGGGGGACAGAGGGATGAGGGACAGGGGACCGGGCAGAGGCTCACAGTGGGACAGGAAGACAGGGACAGGGGGCAGATCACAAGGCGACCGGTCACAGGGGGACATGGGCACAGGGTTCAGGGGGAAAGGAGGTAAGAGGGACAGGGGGACAGAGTGACAGGAGGACAGGGACACAGGGGGACTGAAGACAGGGGACAGCGGGCAGGGGGACAGGGGGTCAGAGGGACAGGGGCACAGAGGGACAGTTTACAGAGAGTCAGGGGCACAGGAGCACAGGGGGACAGGGGCGCAGCGGGTCAGAGGGACAGTGGGACAGGGTGACGGGGACAGGGGAACAGGGGCTCAGGGGGACGGGGGACTGGGGGACAGGGGCAGAGAGGGACAGGGGGTCTGGGGACAGGGTACAGATGGACAGGGGCACAGGGGCACAGTGGATGGGGACAGGGGACCAGGGCAATAGGGTGTAAGGGCGATAGAGTGACAGGGGGACAGGGGAGGGGGCAGGGGGACAGGGACAAGGGGACAGGGGACAGGGAGATAGGGGGACAGGGGCAAAGGGGGACAGGGGACAGGGGGACAGGGGAGAGGGGGGCAGGAGCACAGGGGGACAGAGTGACAGGGGGACATGAGCACAGGTTGACAGAGGGACAGGGTGATAGGGGACAGGCACAGGGGACAAGGCACAGGGGCACAGGAAAATAGGGGGACACGGTGACAAGGGGACAGGGGAAAGTTGCACAGGGGTACAGGGGCACAGGGAGACAGCAGAGAGGTGACAGGGGGATGGGACAGCGGGACAGGGGACACATGGTTAGGGGGACAAGGGAGAGGGGACAGTGGACAGGGAAAAAGGGAACAGGGTCACAGGGGGACAGGAAACAGGGTGCAGGGGACAGGGGCACAGGGGGACTTGGGACAGGGGAAAGGGGAACTTGGGACAGTGGGACAGGAGAGATTAGACATACGGGGACAGGGGGACAGGAAATGGGGACAGGGGGACAGAAAACATGGGGACAGGGTACAGATGGACAGGGCCACAGGGGCACAGGGGATGGGGACAGGGGACCAGGGCAATAGGGTGACAGGGCGATAGAGTGACGGGGGACAGGGGACGGGGGCAGGGGGACAGGGACAAGGGGACAGGGGACAGGGAGATAGGGAGACAAGGGCAAAGGGGGAGAGGGGGACAGGAGCACAGGGGGACAGAGTGACAGGGGGACATGAGCACAGGTTGACAGGGGGACAGGGCGATAGGGGACAGGGCACAGGGGACAAGGCACAGGGGCAGAGGGAAATGGAGGGACAGGGTGACAGGGAGACAGGGGAAAGTTGCACAGGGGTACAGGGGCACAGGGAGACAGCAGAGAGGTGGCAGGGGGATGGGACAGCGGGACAGGGGACACATGGTTAGGGGGACAAGGGAGAGGGGACAGTGGACAGGGAAAAAGGGAACAGGGTCACAGGGGGACAGGAAACAGGGTGCAGGGAACAGGGGCACAAGGGGACAGGGGACAGGGGACAGGGGGACTTGGGACAGGGGAAAGGGGGACTTGGGACAGGGAGACAGGAGAGACGAGACATAGGGGGACAGGGGGACAGGAAACGGGGACATGGGGACAGAAAACATGGGGACAGAGGACAGGAGATCATGGTACAGGAGATCAGGGTACAGAGCGTCAGGGGGACAGTGGCACAGGAGGACGGGGCACAGGGGACACGGGGCACAGCGGACACGGGGCACAGGGACAAAAGGGGGAGGGGGACAGGGGGATGGGGGACAGGGGGTCAGAGGGACAGGGGACAGGGGCACAGTGGGACAGGAGGTGAGGGGGAGATGGCACAGGGGGACAGAGGCACAGGGGAAAGGGGACAGGGGCACAGGGGGACAGGGTACTGGGGACAGGGGGACAGAAGGACAGTGGGAGAGAGGACAGGGCCACAGGGGGACAGGGGTACTGGGGGTCAGGAGGACAGGGGGACGGGGGATGGGGGACTGGGCGACAGAGGGCACAATGGCACAGGAGGACATGGGCACAGGGGCACAGTGGACAAGGGGACAGGGAGACAGGGACAAGGGGACAGTCGACAAGGGGACCGGTCACAGGGGGACATGGGCACAGGGTTCAGGGGGAAAGGAGGTAAGAGGGACAGGGGGACAGAGTGACAGGAGGACAGGGACACAGGGGGACTGAAGTCAGGGGACAGCGGGCAGGGGGACAGGGGGTCAGAGGGACAGGGGCACAGAGGGACAGTTTACAGAGAGTCAGGGGCACAGGAGCACAGGGGGACAGGGGCGCAGCGGGTTAGAGGGACAGTGGGACAGGGTGACGGGGAAGGGGGAACAGGGGCTCAGGGGGACGGGGGACTGGGGGACAGGGGCAGATGGGGACAGGGGGTCTGGGAACAGGGTACAGATGGACAGGGGCACAGGGGCACAGGGGATGGGGACAGGGGACCAGGGCAATAGGGTGACAGGGCGATAGAGTGACAGGGGGACAGGGGACGGGGGCAGGGGGACAGGGACAAGGGGACAGGGGACAGGGAGATAGGGGGACAGGGGCAAAGGGGGACAGGGGAGAGGGGGACAGGAGCACAGGGGGACAGAGTGACAGGGGGACATGAGCACAGGTTGACAGGGGGACAGGGCGATAGGGGACAGGCACAGGGGGACAAGGCACAGGGGCACAGGGAAATAGGGGGACAGGGTGAGGGGGGACAGGGGAAAGTTGCACAGGGGTACAGGGGCACAGGGAGACAGCAGAGAGGTGACAGGGGGATGGGACAGCGGGACAGGGGACACATGGTCAGGGGGACAAGCGAGAGGGGACAGTGGACAGGGAAAAAGGGAACAGGGTCACAGGGGGACAGGAAACAGGGAGACAGGGGACAGGGGCACAGGGGGACAGGGGACAGGGGAAAGGGGGACTTGGGACAGGGGAAAGGGGGACTTGGGACAGGGGGACAGGGGAGAGGAGACATAGGGGGACAGGGGGACAGGAAATGGGGACAGGGGGACAGGAAACATGGGGACAGAGGACAGGAGATCAGGGCACAGGGGACACGGGGCAGGGGGTCAGGGGGACAGGGTACAGATGGACGGGGCACAGGGGACACGGGGCACAGGGGGAAAAGGAGGAGGGGGAGAGGGGACAGGGGGACAGGGGGATGGGGGACAGGGGAAAGGGGACAGGGAGATAGGGGGACAGGGGCAAAGGGGGACAGGGGACAGGGGGACAGGAGCACAGGGGGACAGAGTGACAGGGGGACATGAGCACAGCTTGACAGAGGGACAGGGCGATAGGGGACAGGCACAGGGGACAAGGCACAGGGGCAGAGGGAAATAGGGGGACAGGGTGAGGGGGGGACAGGGGAAAGTTGCACAGGGGTACAGGGGCACAGGGAGACAGCAGAGAGGTGACAGGGGGATGGGACAGTGGGACAGGGGACACATGGTTAGGGGAACAAGGGAGAGGGGACAGTGGACAGGGAAAAAGGGAACAGGGTCACAGGGGACAGGAAACAGGGTGCAGGGGACAGGGGCACAGGGGGACAGGGGACAGGGGAAAGGGGGACTTGGGACAGGGGTAAGGGGGACTTGGGACAGGGGAAAGGGGGACTTGGGACAGGGGGACAGGAGAGAGGAGACATAGGGGGACAGGGGGACAGGAAACGGGGACATGGGGACAGAAAACATGGGGACAGAGGACAGGAGATCAGGGTACAGGGGGTCAGGGGGACAGGGGCACAGGAGGACGGGGCACAGGGGACACGGGGCACAGGGGGACAGGAGGTGAGGGAGAGAGGGGACAGGGGGACAAGGGGATGGGGGACAGGGGAAAGGGGACAGGGGCACAGGGGCACAGTGGGACAGGGGACAGGGGCACAGTGGGACAGAGGACAGGGCACAGGGGCACATGGGAACAAGGAGACAGGTGGTCAGGGGGAGAGGGGGACAGAGGGATGAGGGACAGGGGACCGGGCAGAGGGTCACAGTGGGACAGGGAAACAGCGACAGGGGACAGGTGACAAGGGGACCGGTCACAGGGGGACATGGGCACAGGGTTCAGGGGGAAAGGAGGTAAGAGGGACAGGGGGACAGAGTGACAGGAGGACAGGGACACAGGGGGACTGAAGACAGGGGACAGCGGGTAGGGGGACAGGGGGTCAGAGGGACAGGGGCACAGAGGGACAGTTTACAGAGAGTCAGGGGCACAGGAGCACAGGGGGACAGGGGCGCAGCGGGTCAGAGGGACAGTGGGACAGGGTGACGGGGACAGGGGAACAGGGGCTCAGGGGGACGGGGGACTGGGGACAGGGGCAGAGGGGGACAGGGGGTCTGGGGACAGGGTACAGATGGACAGGGGCACAGGGGCACAGTGGATGGGGACAGGGGACCAGGGCAATAGGGTGACAGGGCGATAGAGTGACAGGGGGACAGGGGACGGGGGCAGGGGGACAGGGACAATGGGACAGGGGACAGGGAGATAGGGGGACAGGGGCAAAGGGGGACAGGGGACAGGGGGACAGGAGCACAGGGGGACAGAGTGACAGGGGGACATGAGCACAGGTTGACAGAGGGACAGGGCGATAGGGGACAGGCACAGGGGACAAGGCACAGGGGCACAGGAAAATAGGGGGACACGGTGACAGGGGGACAGGGGAAAGTTGCACAGGGGTACAGGGGCACAGGGAGACAGCAGAGAGGTGACAGGGGGATGGGACAGCGGGACAGGGGACACATGGTTAGGGGGACAAGGGAGAGGGGACAGTGGACAGGGAAAAAGGGAACAGGGTCACAGGGGGACAGGAAACAGGGTGCAGGGGACAGGGGCACAGGGGGACTTGGGACAGGGGAAAGGGGAACTTGGGACAGTGGGACAGGAGAGATTAGACATACGGGGACAGGGGGACAGGAAATGGGGACAGGGGGACAGAAAACATGGGGACAGAGGACAGGAGATCAGGGTACAGGGGGTCAGGGGGACAGGGGCACAGGAGGACGGGGCACAGGGGACACGGGGCACAGGGGGAAAAGGGGGGAGAGGGAGAGGGGACAGGGGGATGGAGGACAGGGGAAAGGGGACAGGGGCACAGGGTCACAGTGGGACAAGGGACAGGGGCACAGTGGGACAGGGGACAGGGCACAGGGGCACATGGGAACAGGGAGACAGGTGGTGAGAGGGAGAGGGGGACAGAGGGATGGGGGACAGGGGACCGGGCACAGGGGAACAGTGGGACAGGGAGACGGGGACAGTGAGACAGGGAGACGGGGACAGGGGACAGTCGACAAGGGGACCGGTCACAGGGGGACATGGGCACAGGGTTCACGGGAAAAGGAGGTAAGAGGGACAGGGGGACAGAGTGACAGGAGGACAGGGACACAGGGGGACTGAAGACAGGGGACAGCGGGCAGGGGGACAGGGGGTCAGAGGGACAGGGGCACAGAGAGACAGTTTACAGAGAGTCAGGGGCACAGGAGCACAGGGGGACAGGGGCGCAGCGGGTTAGAGGGACAGTGGGACAGGGTGACGGGGACAGGGGAACAGGGGCTCAGGGGGACGGGGGACTGGGGGAAGGGGCAGAGGGGGACAGGGAGTCTGGGGGACAGGGTACAGATGGACAGGGGCACAGGGGCACAGGGGATTGGGACAGGGGACCAGGGCAATAGGGTGACAGGGCGATAGAGTGACGGGGGACAGGGGACGGGGGCAGGGGGACAGGGACAAGGGGACAGGGGACAGGGAGATAGGGAGACAAGGGCAAAGGGGGACAGGGGGACAGGAGCACAGGTTGACAGAGTGACGGGGGACATGAGCACAGGTTGACAGGGGGACAGGGCGATAGGGGACAGGCACAGGGGCAGAGGGAAATGGAGGGACAGGGTGACAGGGAGACAGGGGAAAGTTGCACAGGGGTACAGGGGCACAGGGAGACAGCAGAGAGGTGGCAGGGGGATGGGACAGCGGGACAAGGGACACATGGTTAGGGGGACAAGGGAGAGGGGACAGTGGACAGGGAAAAAGGGAACAGGGTCACAGGGGGACAGGAAACAGGGTGCAGGGAACAGGGGCACAGGGGGACAGGGGACAGGGGACAGGGGGACTTGGGACAGGGGAAAGGGGGACTTGGGACAGGGAGACAGGAGAGAGGAGACATAGGGGAACAGGGGGACAGGAAACGGGAACAGGGGGACAGGAAACATGGGGACAGAGGACAGGAGATCATGGTACAGGAGATCAGGGTACAGAACGTCAGGGGGACAGTGGCACAGGAGGACGGGGCACAGGGGACACGGGGCACAACGGACACGGGGCACAGGGACAAAAGGGGGAGGGGGACAGGGGGTCAGAGGGACAGGGGACAGGGGCACAGTGGGACAGGAGGTGAGGGGGAGATGGCACAGGGGGACAGAGGCACAGGGGAAAGGGGACAGGGGCACAGGGGGACAGGGTACTGGGGACAGGGGGACAGAAGGACAGTGGGAGAGAGGACAGGGCCACAGGGGGACAGGGGTACTGGGGGTCAGGAGGACAGGGGGACGGGGGATGGGGGACTGGGGGACAGAGGGCACAATGGCACAGGAGGACATGGGCACAGGGGCACAGTGGACAAGGGGACAGGGAGACGGGGACAAGGGGACAGTCGACAAGGGGACCGGTCACAGGGGGACATGGGCACAGGGTTCAGGGGGAAAGGAGGTAAGAGGGACAGGGGGACAGAGTGACAGGAGGACAGGGACACAGGGGGACTGAAGTCAGGGGACAGCGGGCAGGGGGACAGGGGGTCAGAGGGACAGGGGCACAGAGGGACAGTTTACAGAGAGTCAGGGGCACAGGAGCACAGGGGGACAGGGGCACAGCGGGTTAGAGGGACAGTGGGACAGGGTGACGGGGACAGGGGAACAGGGGCTCAGGGGGACGGGGGACTGGGGGACAGGGGCAGAGGGGGACAGGGGGTCTGGGGACAGGGTACAGATGGACAGGGGCACAGGGGCACAGGGGCACAGGGGATGGGGACAGGGGACCAGGGCAATAGGGTGACAGGGCGATAGAGTGACGGGGGACAGAGGACGGGGGCAGGGGGACAGGGACAAGGGGACAGGGGACAGGGAGATAGGGGGACAGGGGCAAAGGGGGACAGGGGGACAGGAGCACAGGGGCACAGAGTGACAGGGGGACATGAGCACAGGTTGACAGGGGGACAGGGCGATAGGGGACAGGCACAGGGGGACAAGGCACAGGGGCAGAGGGAAATAGGGGGACAGGGTGGCAGGGAGACAGGGGAAAGTTGCACAGGGGTACAGGGGCACAGGGAGACAGCAGAGAGGTGACAGGGGGATGGGACAGCGGGACAGGGGACACATGGTCAGGGGGACAAGCGAGAGGGGACAGTGGACAGGGAAAAAGGGAACAGGGTCACAGGGGGACAGGAAACAGGGAGACAGGGGACAGGGGCACAGGGGGACAGGGGACAGGGGAAAGGGGGACTTGGGACAGGGGAAAGGGGGACTTGGGACAGGGGAAAGGGGGACTTGGGACAGGGGGACAGGAGAGAGGAGACATAGGGGGACAGGGGGACAGGAAATGGGGACAGGGGGACAGGAAACATGGGGACAGAGGACAGGAGATCAGGGCACATTGGACACGGGGCACAGGGGGTCAGGGGGACAGGGGCACAGGAGGACGGGGCACAGGGGACATGGGGCACAGGGGGAAAAGGAGGAGGGGGAGAGGGGACAGGGGGACAGGGGGATGGGGGACAGGGGAAAGGGGACAGGGGCACAGGGTCACAGTGGGACAGGGGACAGGGGCACAGTGGGACAGGGGACAGGGCACAGGGGACAGAGCACAGGGTAACAAGAGACAGGGCCACAGGGGGACTTGGGGAACGGAGGTAAGAGGGACAGGGAGACAGAGTGAAGGGGACGGGGGCATAGGGTGACAGAAGACAGGAGACAGCGAGACATGGGGACAGGGGTACAGGGGGTCAGATGGACAGGGGACAGGGGCACAGGGGGACAGGAGGTGAGGGGGAGATGGCACAGGGGGACAGAGGCACAGGGGAAAGGGTACAGGGGCACAGGGTCACAGTGGGACAGGGGACAGGGGAACAGTGGAACAGGGGACAGTGCACAGGGGCACATGGGAACAGGGAGACAGGTGGTCAGGGAGATGGGGGACTGGGGACCGGGCACAGGGTCACAGTGGGAGAGGGAGACAGGGACAGTGAGACAGGGAGATGGGGACAGGGGACAGGGGACAGAGCACAAGGTAACAAGAGACAGGGGCACAGGGGGACTTGGGGAACGGAGGTAAGAGGGACAGGGAGAAAGAGTGACGGGAACAGGGGCATAGGGTGACAGAAGACAGGAGACAGCGAGACAGGGGGACAGGGGGACAGAGGGACAGGGGGTCAGAGGGACAGGGGACAGGGGCACAGGGGGACAGGAGGTGAGGGGGAGATGGCACAGGGGGACAGAGGCACAGAGGAAAGGGGACAGGGGCACAGGGGGACAGGGTACTGGGGACAGGGGGACAGAAGGACAGTGGGAGAGAGGACAGGGCCGCAGGGGGACAGGGGTACTGGGGGTCAGGAGGACAGGGGGACGGGGGATGGGGGACAGGGTGACAGGGCACAATGGCACAGGGGGACATGGGCACAGGGGCACAGTGGACAAGGGGACAGGGAGACGGGGACAAGGGGACAGTCGACAAGGGGACTGGTCACAGGGGGACATGGGCACAGGGTTCAGGGGGAAAGGAGGTAAGAGGGACAGGGGGACAGAGTGACAGGAGGACAGGAATACGGGGGACTGAAGTCAGGGGACAGCAGGCAGGGGACAGGGGGTCAGAGGGACAGAGGCACAGAGGGACAGTTTACAGAGAGTCAGGGGCACAGGAGCACAGGGGGACAGGGGCACAGCGGGTCAGAGGGACAGTGGGACAGGGTGACGGGGACAGGGGAACTGGGGCTCAGGGGGACGGGGGACTGGGGAACAGGGGCAGAGGGGGACAGGGGGTCTGGGGGACAGGGTACAGATGGACAGGGGCACAGGGGCACAGGGGATGGGGACAGGGGACCAGGGCAATAGGGTGACAGGGCGATAGTGACGGGGGACAGGGGACGGGGCCAGGGGGACAGGGACAAGGGGACGGGGGCAGGGAGATAGGGGGACAGGGGCAAAGGGGGACAGGGGGACAGGGGGCAGGAGCACAGGGGGACAGAGTGACAGGGGGACATGAGCACAGGTTGACAGGGGGACAGGGCGATAGAGGACAGGCACAGGGGGACAAGGCACAGGGGCACAGGGAAATAGGGGGACACGGTGACAGGGGGACAGGGGAAAGTTGCACAGGGGTACAGGGGCACAGGGAGACAGCAGAGAGGTGACGGGGGATGGGACAGCGGGACAGGGGACACATGGTTAGGGGGACAAGGGAGAGGGGACAGTGGACAGGGAAAAAGGGAACAGGGTCACAGGGGGACAGGAAACAGGGTGCAGGGGACAGGGGTACAGGGGGAAAGGGGACAAGGGAAAGGGGGACATGGGACAGGGGAAAGGGGGACTTGGGACAGGGGGACAGGAGAGAGGAGACATAAGGGGACAGGGGGACAAGAAACGGGGACAGGAGGACAGAAAACATGGGGACAGAGGACAGGAGATCAGGGTACAGGGAGTCAGGGGGACAGGGGCACAGGAGGACGGGGGACAGGGGACACTGGGCACAGGGGGGAAAGGGGGAGGGGGAGAGGGGACAGGGGGACACAGGGGCATGGGGGACAGGGGCACAGGGGCACAGTGGGACAGAGTCACAGTGGGACAGGGGACAGAGGCACAGTGGGACAGGGGACAGGGCACAGAGGCACATGGGAACAGGGAGACAGGTGGTCAGAGGGAGAGGGGGACAGGGGGATGGGTACAGGGGACAGGCACAGGGTCACAGTGGGACAGGGAGACGGGGACAGTGAGACAGTTAGACGGGGACAGGGGACAGGGGACAGAGCACAGGGTAACAAGAGACAGGGCCACAGGGGGACTTGGGGAACGGAGGTAAGAGGGACAGGGAGACAGTGACGGGGACGGGGGCATAGGGTGACAGAACACAGGAGACAGCGAGACAGGGGACAGGGGGACAGGGGGACAGGGGAACAGGGGGACAGGGGGTCAGAGGGACAGGGGACAGGGGCATGGGATACAGGAGGTGAAGGGGAGATGGCACAGGGGGACAGAGGCACAGGGGAAAGGGGACAGGGGCACAGGGCGACAGGGTACTGGGGACGGGGGACAGAAGGACAGTGGGAGAGAGGACAGGGGCACAGGGGGACAGGGGTACTGGGGGTCAGGAGGACAGGGGGACAGGGGGATGGACCAAGGGGACATGGGCACTGGGGCACAGTGGACAAGGGGACAGGGAGATGGGGACAAGGGGACAGTGGACAAGGGGACCGGTCACAGGGGGACATGGGCACTGGGGCACAGTGGACAAGGGGACAGGGAGATGGGGACAAGGGGACAGTGGACAAGGGGACCGGTCACAGGGGGACATGGGCACAGGCTTCATGGGGAAAGGAGGTAAGAGGGACAGGGGGACCTTCCTCCAGATCTCCCACAGGGGCACAGGGGCACAGGCGCACAAGCCTCTAACCAAAACCAGAACCCCTAACCCTAACCAAGACCCTAAACAAGACCCAGACATATTACCAAACTCTAAATCCTATACTAAAATTTAACCAATAAAATGCTTAGCTAAACCCTAACCCCTAAATAGCGCACACCCACCCGCCATCCCAGAACCCACTTACCTTGTCATGTGCCCGGGTCTCCAGCCATTTGCACCAGCGAGTCGGCCAATGTGGGGCTTGAACTTGCGGAGGTCCTTGCAGGCAGGGTGACTTCATGCTGACGTGGCAACGCCCCTGGGCGTGCCCAGCACAGACACACACAAACACTGACACCACCCGTGACCTGTCACACCGCCCTTTGCCCACATCCGGCCTGAGCCTCCCCCAATCACAGAGGACAGGGCCGACAGCAACGCCCCGAAGTGGGACGGGGTTTGCACAACACCCGTCGAGCTCACACAGCTCCAGCTACAGGATTTTCACGTGATGTGTAAAAATCAACCAACACTGAGGACACAGCCCTGCATGAGACATCAAGACCATCTGGCCACAGTGCGATGTCAGGAACAGGCACCTGGGCCCGGCGCCGTAGCATAGTGGCTCAAGTCATCGCCTTGCATGCACTGGGATCCCATATGGGCACCAGTTCTAATCCTGGCAGCTCCACTTCCCATGTAGCTCCCTGCTTGTGGCCTGGGAAAGCAGTAGAGGACGGCCCAAAACCTTGGGACCCTGCACCCACATGGGAGACCTGGAGGAGGCTCTTGGCTCCTGGCTTCAGATCGCTTCAGCTCCAACTGTTGTGGCCACCTGGGGAGTGAATCATTACAGGGAACATCTTCCTCTCTGTCTCTCCTCCTTTCTGTGTATCTGACTTTGTAATAAAAATAAAAAATTGTTAAAAAAGAAAAAAGAAAGAAAAACAGGGATATGGCAGGCAGGTTCAGCCCGAGCCGTAAGTTAATCAAAAAACACAAGAAAACAAACTGGGAAAAGATGTCTGATTCAGAAACGAGGAGGTTGGACGCGGGACAAGGGGTCAGGGGACAGGGAGTCAGGGGACAGGGGAGAGGGGCACAGGGGGACATGGGACAGGGGGACGGGGAGACAGGGTGTCAGTAGGACAGGGGGACAGGGGGTCAGGGGTCAGGGGGTCAGGGGGACAGGTGTGCATGAGGATATGGGAACAGGGGACAGGGGGTCAGAAGACAGGGGGTAAGGGTGACAGGGGCACAGGGAGTCAGGGGGACAGGGGAGAGGGAACAGTGGGACAGAGGCACAGGGGAAAGGGGACAGGGGAAAGGGGAGAGGGGGACAGGGGACCAGGGTGCAGGGAAACAGGGGGACAGGGTGTCAGGGGTACAGGGGGATAGGGGGATGGGGGACGGGGGACTGGGGGACAGGGGACAGGCAACATGGGGACAGGTCACAGGGGGACAGGGGGCAGGAGGTCAGGGGTTCAGGGGGACAGAGTGATGAGGGACAGAGTGACAGGGGTACTAGGGACAGGGGGACTGGGGACAGGGGACAGTTCTCAGGGGGACAGGGGCAAAGGGGCACAGAGGGACAGGGGGACAGGGGTCAGAAGGACAGGGGGACACAGTGACAGGTGGACAGGGGCACAGGGGGAGAGGGACAGGGGAATAGTGGGACAGGGAGACGGGGTCCTAGGGACAGGGTGACAGGGGAACAGGGGTCAGAAGGACAGGGTGACAGGGGCAGAGGGGGACAGGGGGTCTGGGGGACAGGGTACAGATAGACAGGGGCACAGGGGCACAGGGGATGGGGACAGGGGAAAAGGGCAATAGGGTGACAGGGCGATAGAGTGACGGGGGACAGGGGACGGGGGCAGGGGGACAGGGACAAAGGGACAGGGGACAGGGAGATAGGGGGACAGGGGCAAAGGGGGACAGGGGACAGGGGGACAGGAGCGCAGGGGGGCAGGGGGACAGGGGGACATGAGCACAGGTTGACAGGGGGACAGGGCGATAGGGGACAGGCACAGGGGGACAAGGCACAGGGGCACAGGGAAATAGGGGGACAGGGTGACGGGGACAGGGGAAAGTTGCACAGGGGTACAGGGGCACAGGGAGACAGCAGAGAGGTGACAGGGGGATGGGACAGCGGGACAGGGGACACATGGTTAGGGGGACAAGGGAGAGGGGACAGTGGACAGGGAAAAGGGAACAGTGTCACAGGGGGACAGGAAACAGGGTGCAGGGGACAGGGGAACAGGGGGACAGGGGACAGGGGAAAGGGGGACTTGGGACAGGGGAAAGGGGGACTTGGGACAGGGGGACAGGAGAGAGGAGACATAGGGGGACAGGGGGACAGGAAACGGGGACAGGGGGACAGGAAACATGGGGACAGAGGACAGGAGATCAGGGTACAGGGGGTCAGGGGGACAGGGGCACAGGAGGATGGCGGCACAGGGGACACGGGGCACGGGGGGACAGGAGGTGAGGGGGAGAGGGGACAGGGCGACAGGGGGATGGGGGACAGGGGAAAGGGGACAGGGGCACAGGGTCACAGTGGGACAGGGGACAGGGGCACAGTGGGACAGGGGACAGGGCACAGGGGCACATGGGAACAGGGAGACAGGTGGTCAGGGGGATGGGGGACAGGGGACCGGGCACAGGGTCACAGTGGGACAGGGAGACGGGGACAGTGAGACAGGGAGATGGGGACAGGGGACAGGGGACAGAGCACAGGGAACAAGAGACAGGGGCACAGGTGGACTTGGGGAACGGAGGTAAGAGGGACAGGGAGAAAGTGACAGGGACGGGGGCATAGGGTGACAGAAGACAGGAGACAGCGAGACAGGGGGACAGGGGGACAGGGGGACAGGGGGTCAGAGGGACAGGGGACAGGGGCACAGGGGGACAGGAGGTGAGGGGGAGATGGCACAAGAGGACAGGGGCACAGGGGAAAGGGGACAGGGGCACAGGGTGACAGGGTACTGGGGACAGGGGGACAGAAGGACAGTGGGAGAGAGGACAGGGGCACAGGGGGACAGGGGTACTGGGGGTCAGGAGGACAGGGGGATGGGGGATGGGGGACACAAGGACAGGGCACAATGCACAGGGGGACATGGGCACAGGGGCACAGTGGACAAGGGGACAGGGAGACGGGAACAAGGGGACAGTGGACAAGGGGACCGGTCACAGGGGGACATGGGCACAGGGTTCAGGGGGAAAGGAGGTAAGAGGGACAGGGGGACAGAGTGACAGGAGGACAGGGACACAGGGGGACTGAAGACAGGGGACAGCGGGCAGGGGGACAGGGGGTCAGAGGGACAGGGGCACAGAGGGACAGTTTACAGAGAGTCAGGGGCACAGGAGCACAGGGGGACAGGGGCGCAGCGGGTTAGAGGGACAGTGGGACAGGGTGACGGGGACAGGGGAACAGGGGCTCAGGGGGACGGGGGACTGGGGGACAGGGGCAGAGGGGGACAGGGGGTCTGAGGGACAGGGTACAGATGGACAGGGCCACAGGGGCACAGGGGATGGGGACAGGGGACCAGGGCAATAGGGTGACAAGGCGATAGAGTGACGGGGGACAGGGGACGGGGGCAGGGGGACAGGGACAATGGGACAGGGGACAGGGAGATAGGGGGACAAGGGCAAAGGGGGACAGGGGACAGGGGGACAAGAGCACAGGGGGACAGAGTGACGGGGGACATGAGCACAGGTTGACAGGGGGACAGGGCGATAGGGGACAGGCACAGGGGACAAGGCACAGGGGCACAGGGAAATAGGGGGACAAGGTGACAGGGAGACAGTGGAAAGTTGCACAGGGGTACAGGGGCACAGGGAGACAGCAGAGAGGTGACAGGGGGATGGGACAGCGGGACAAGGGACACATAGTTAGGGGGACAAGGGAGAGGGGACAGTGGACAGGGAAAAGGGAACAGGGTCACAGGGGGACAGGAAACAGGGTGCAGGGAAATAGGGGGACAGGGGGACTTGGGACAGGGAAAAGGGGGACTTGGGACAGGGGAAAGGGGTACTTGGGACAGGGGGACAGGAGAGAGGAGACATAGGGGGACAGGGGGACAGGAAACGGGGACAGGGGGACAGAAAACATGGGGACAGAGGACAGGAGATCAGGGTACAATGGGTCAGGGTGACAGGGGCACAGGAGGATGGGGCACAGAGGAGACGGGGCACAGGGGGAAAATGGGGGAGAGGGAGAGGGGACAGGGGGACAGGGGGATGGGGTACAGGGGAAAGGGGACAGGGGCACAGGGTCACAGTGGGACAGGGGACAGGGGCACAGTGGGACAGGGGACAGTGCACAGGGGCACATGGGAACAAGGAGACAGGTGGTCAGGGGGAGAGGGGGACAGAGGGATGGGGGACAGGGGACCGGGCAGAGGGTAACAGTGGGACAGGGAGACGGGGACAGGGGACAGGTGACAAGGGGACCGGTCACAGGGGGACATGGGCACAGGGTTCAGGGGGAAAGGAGGTAAGAGGGACAGGGGGACAGAGTGACAGGAGGACAGGGACACAGGGGGACTGAAGACAGGGGACAGCGGGCAGGGGGACAGGGGGTCAGAGGGACAGGGGCACAGAGGGACAGTTTACAGAGAGTCAGGGGCACAGGAGCACAGGGGGACAGGGGCGCAGCGGGTTAGAGGGACAGTGGGACAGGGTGACGGGGACAGGGGAACAGGGGCTCAGGGGGACGGGGGACTGGGGGACAGGGGCAGAGGGGGACAGGGGGTCTGGGGGACAGGGTACAGATGGACAGGGCCACAGGGGCACAGGGGATGGGGACAGGGGACCAGGGCAATAGGGTGACAAGGCGATAGAGTGACGGGGGACAGGGGACGGGGGCAGGGGGACAGGGACAATGGGACAGGGGACAGGGAGATAGGGGGACAAGGGCAAAGGGGGACAGGGGACAGGGGGACAAGAGCACAGGGGGACAGAGTGACGGGGGACATGAGCACAGGTTGACAGGGGGACAGGGCGATAGGGGACAGGCACAGGGGACAAGGCACAGGGGCACAGGGAAATAGGGGGACAAGGTGACAGGGAGACAGTGGAAAGTTGCACAGGGGTACAGAGGCACAGGGAGACAGCAGAGAGGTGACAGGGGGATGGGACAGCGGGACAGGGGACACATAGTTAGGGGGACAAGGGAGAGGGGACAGTGGACAGGGAAAAGGGAACAGGGTCACAGGGGGACAGGAAACAGGGTGCAGGGAAATAGGGGGACAGGGGGACTTGGGACAGGGAAAAGGGGGACTTGGGACAGGGGAAAGGGGGACTTGGGACAGGGGGACAGGAGAGAGGAGACATAGGGGGACAGGGGGACAGGAAACGGGGACAGGGGGACAGAAAACATGGGGACAGAGGACAGGAGATCAGGGTACAATGGGTCAGGGTGACAGGGGCACAGGAGGATGGGGCACAGAGGAGACGGGGCACAGGGGGAAAATGGGGGAGAGGGAGAGGGGACAGGGGGACAGGGGGATGGGGTACAGGGGAAAGGGGACAGGGGCACAGGGTCACAGTGGGACAGGGGACAGGGGCACAGTGGGACAGGGGACAGTGCACAGGGGCACATGGGAACAAGGAGACAGGTGGTCAGGGGGAGAGGGGGACAGAGGGATGGGGGACAGGGGACCGGGCAGAGGGTAACAGTGGGACAGGGAGACGGGGACAGGAGACAGGTGACAAGGGGACCGGTCACAGGGGGACATGGGCACAGGGTTCAGGGGGAAAGGAGGTAAGAGGGACAGAGGGACAGAGTGACAGGAGGACAGGGACACAGGGGGACTGAAGACAGGGGACAGCGGGTAGGGGGACAGGGGGTCAGAGGGACAGGGGCACAGAGGGACAGTTTACAGAGAGTCAGGGGCACAGGAGCACAGGGGGACAGGGGCGCAGCGGGTCAGAGGGACAGTGGGACAGGGTGACGGGGACAGGGGAACAGGGGCTCAGGGGGACGGGGGACTGGGGGACAGGGGCAGAGGGGGACAGGGGGTCTGGGGGACAGGGTACAGATGGACAGGGCCACAGGGGCACAAGGGATGGGGACAGGGGACCAGGGCAATAGGGTGACAGGGCGATAGAGTGATGGGGGACAGAGGAAGGGGGCAGGGGGACAGGGACAAGGGGACAGGGGACAGGGAGATAGGGGGACAGGGGCAAGGGGGGACAGGGGACAGGGGGACAGGGGGACAGAGTGACAGGGGGACATGAGCACAGGTTGACAGGGGGACAGGGCGATAGGGGACAGGCACAGGGGACAAGGCACAGGGGCACAGGAAAATAGGGGGACACGGTGACAGGGGGACAGGGGAAAGTTGCACAGGGGTACAGGGGCACAGGGAGACAGCAGAGAGGTGACAGGGGGATGGGACAGCGGGACAGGGGACACATGGTTAGGGGGACAAGGGAGAGGGGACAGTGGACAGGGAAAAAGGGAACAGGGTCACAGGGGGACAGGAAACAGGGTGCAGGGGACAGGGGCACAGGGGGACTTGGGACAGGGAAAAGGGGGACTTGGGACAGGGGAAAGGGGGACTTGGGACAGGGGGACAGGAGAGAGGAGACATAGGGGGACAGGGGGACAGGAAACGGGGACAGGGGGACAGAAAACATGGGGACAGAGGACAGGAGATCAGGGTACAGGGTGTCAGGGGGACAAGGGCACAGGAGGACAGGGCACAGGGGACACAGGGCACAGGGGGAAAAGGGGGGAGGGGGAGAGGGGCCAGGGGGATGGAGGACAGGGGAAAGGGGACAGGGGCACAGGGTCACAGTGAGACAGGGGTCAGGGGCACAGTGGGACAGGGGACAGGGCACAGGGGCACATGGGAACAGGGAGACAGGTGGTGAGAGGGAGAGGGGGACAGAGGGATGGGGGACAGGGGACCGGGCACACGGTAACAGTGGGACAGGGAGACGTGGACAGTGAGACAGGGAGACGGGGACAGGGGACAGTGGACAAGGGGACCGGTCACAGGGGGACATGGGCACAGGGTTCAGGGCGAAAGGAGGTAAGAGGGACAGGGGGACAGAGTGACAGGAGGACAGGGACACAGGGGGACTGAAGACAGGGGACAGCGGGCAGGGGGACAGGGGGTCAGAGGGACAGGGGCACAGAGGGACAGTTAACAGAGAGTCAGGGGCACAGGAGCACAGGGGGACAGGGGCACAGCGGGTTAGAGGGACAGTGGGAAAGGTGACGGGGACAGGGGAACAGGGGCTCAGGGGGACGGGGGACTGGGGGACAGGGGCAGAGGGGGACAGGGGGTCTGGGGGACAGGGTACAGATGGACAGGGCACAGGGGCACATGGGAACAGGGAGACAGTTGGTCAGGGGGATGGGGGACAGGGGACCGGGCACAGGGTCACAGTGGGACAGGGAGATTGGGACATTGAGACAGGGAGACGGGGACAGTGGACAGGGGACAGAGCACAGGGTAACAAGAGACAGGGGCGCAGGGGGACGTGGGGATGTAGGTAAGAGGGACAAGGAGACAGGGTGACGGGGACGGGGGCATAGGGTGACAGAAGACAGGAGACAGCGAGACAGGGGGACAGGGGGACAGAGGGACAGGGGGTCAGGGGGTCAGAGGGACAGGGGACAGGGGCACAGGGGGACAGGAGGTGAGGGGGAGATGGCACAGGGGGACAGAGACACAGGGGAAAGGGGACAGGGGTACAGGGCGACAGGGTACTGGGGACAGGGGGACAGAAGGACAGTGGGAGAGAGGACAGGGGCACAGGGGGACAGGGGTACTGGGGGTCAGGAGGACAGGGGGACGGGGGATGGGGGACAGGGTATCAGGGCACAATGGCACAGGCGGACATGGGCACAGGGGCACAGGAAAATAGGGGGACAGGGAGACGGGGACAAGGGGACAGTGGACAAGGGGACCGGTCACAGGGGGACATGGGCACAGGGTTCAGAGGGAAAGGAGGTAAGAGGGACAGGGGGACAGAGTGACAGGAGGACAGGAATACGGGGGACTGAAGACAGGGGACAGCGGGCAGGGGGACAGGGGGTCAGAGGGACAGAGGCACAGAGGGAGAGTTTACAGAGAGTCAGGGGCACAGGAGCACAGGGGGACAGGGGCGCAGCGGGTCAGAGGGACAGTGGGACAGGGTGACGGGGACAGGGGAACAGGGGCTCAGGGGGACGGGGGACTGGAAGACAGGGGCAGAGGGGGACAGGGGGTCTGGGGGACAGGGTACAGATGGACAGGGGCACAGGGGCACAGGGGATGGGGACAGGGGACCAGGGCAATAGGGTGACAGGGCGATAGAGTGACGGGGTACAGGGGACGGGGGCAGGGGGACAGGGACAAGGGGACAGGGGACAGGGAGATAGGGGGACAGGGGCAAAGGGGGACAGGGGACAGGGGGACAGAGCACAGGGGGACAGAGTGACAGGGGGACATGAGCACAGGTTGACAGGGGGACAGGGCGATAGGGGACAGGCACAGGGGACAAGGCACGGGGCACAGGGAAATAGGGGGACAGGGGGACAGGGGGACAGGGTAAAGTTGCACAGGGGTACAGGGGCACAGGGAGACAGCAGAGAGGTGACAGGGGGATGGGACAGCGGGACAGGGGACACATGGTTAGGGGGACAAGGGAAAGGGAACAGTGGACAGGGAAAAAGCGAACAGGGTCACAGGGGGACAGGAAACAGGGTCACAGGGGGACAGAAAACAGGGAGACAGGGGACAGGGACACAGGGGGACAGGGGTACTGGGGGTCAGGAGGACAGGGGGACAGGGGGACAGGGGGACATGGGCACTGGGGCACAGTGGACAAGGGGACAGGGAGACGGGGACAAGGGGACAGTGGACAAGGGGACCGGTCACAGGGGGACATGGGCACAGGCTTCATGGGGAAAGGAGGTAAGAGGGACAGGGGGACCTTCCTCCAGATCTCCCACAGGGGCACAGGGGCACAGGCGCACAAGCCTCTAACCAAGACCAGAACCCCTAACCCTAACCAAGACCCTAAACAAGACCCAGACATATTACCAAGCTCTAAATCCTATACTAAAATTTAACCAATAAAATGCTTAGCTAAACCCTAACCCCTAAATAGCGCACACCCACCCGCCATCCCAGAACCCACTTACCTTGTCATGTGCCCGGGTCTCCAGCCATTTGCACCAGCGAGTCGGCCAATGTGGGGCTTGAACTTGCGGAGGTCCTTGCAGGCAGGGTGACTTCATGCTGACGTGGCAACGCCCCTGGGCGTGCCCAGCACAGACACACACAAACACTGACACCACCCGTGACCTGTCACACCGCCCTTTGCCCACATCCGGCCTGAGCCTCCCCCAATCACAGAGGACAGGGCCGACAGCAACGCCCCGAAGGGGGACGGGGTTTGCACAACACCCATCGAGCTCACACAGCTCTGGCTACAGGATTTTCATGTGATGCGTAAAAATCAACCAACACTGAGGACACAGCCCTGCACGAGACAGTCAAGACCATCTGGCCACAGTGCGATGTCAGGAACAGGCACCTGGGCCCGGCGCCATAGCCTAGCGGCTAAAGTCCTTGCCTTGAACGCACCAGGATCCCATATGGGCACCGGTTCTAATCCTGGCGGCTCCACTTCTCATCCAGCCCCCTGCTTGTGGCCTGGGAAAGCAGTAGAGGACGGCCCAAAGCTTTGGGACCCTGCACCCTCGTGGGAGACCTGGAAGAGGTTCCAGGTTCCCGGCTTTGGATCGGCACGCACCAGCCGTTGCGGCTCGGTTGGAAAGTGAATCATCGGATGGAAGATCTTCCTCTCTGTCTCTTCTCCTCTCTGTATATCTGACTTTGGAATAAAATAAATAAATCTGTTAAAAAAAAAAAAAAAAGGCAGCTTTGCGCGCCCTCTCGTGGCCACCAGCACTCACTGCAGGACGCTCATCCAAGGCTCTTTCAAAATCAAGGGAAGCAGCCCACCAGCTCAGAGAGGCATTCTCTCTCAAGGACACTCTTTTTAGAGCTTGCACATGAGACCCAGGACGGAAGCCCTACGCACGCCCTGGGGCTCTGCATTGACAGACAAAAGCAGTCTAGAGCCACAGCACAGCACACAGCACACAGCACACAGCAGGCTCCCTCGCAGGAGGCCGGCAGCTTTCCGTCTTTTCCTTCCTCCCTCCTGCCTCCCTCTGCCCTCTTTACTTGGAAGCACACAGGAACAGAGAGGGAGAGACAGCAAGCTTTCTGGCATCTGCTGGCTCACTTCCCCAAGGACCACCACCAGAGCCAGCCGAGGCTGGGTCAGGACAAGCCCAGGAACCAGGAGCTTCCTCCAGATCTCCCACAGGGCCACAGGGGCACAAGCCCTGGCAGCATCCTCCGCTGCTCTCCCAGGAGGATCGGCAGGGAGCTGGACTGCAGGGGAAGCAGCCAGGATTTCAAGCAGCACCCATACAGGCCATCCGCCTGGCAGGCTGAGGCTTGACCCACTGGGACAATACCCCTCACCAACACTCCACACCACACACCACAACAACGCCCCGATAGTGGGATGGGGTTTGAACAACACCCATCGAGCTCACACAGCTCCAGCTACGGGGTTTTCACGTGATGTGTAAAAATCAACCAACACTGAGGACACAGCCCTGCACGAGACAGTCAAGACCTTCTGGCCACAGTGCGATGTCAGGAACAGGCACCTGTGCCCGGTGCCGTAGCCTAGCGGCTAAAGTCCTTGCCTTGAATGCACCAGGATCCCATATGGGCACCGGTTCTAATCCCCGCGGGTCCACTTCCCATCCAGCTCCCTGCTTGTGGCCTGGGAAAGCAGTCGAGGACGGCCCAAAACCTTGGGACCCTGCACCCACGTGGGAGACCTGAAGGAGGTTCCTGGTTCTTGGCTTCGGATCAGCTCAGCTCCAGCCGTTGCGGCTCAGTTGGGGAGTGAATCATCGGATGGAAGTTCTTCCTCGCTGTCTCTCCTTGTCTCTGTATATCTGACTTTGTAATAAAAATAAATAAATCTTTAAAAAATAAAAGAAAAACAGGAACGTGGCATGAAGGTTCAGCCCAAGCCATAAGTCAATCACAAAACACAAGAAAATGAACTGGAAAAAGATGGCTGAGTCAGAAATGAGGAGGCCAAAAGCGGGACAAGGCGTAGGGGGACAGGAGGCTCCCCAACCCCCGTCACAGGCCCCGCAGGCTCCCCCGTCTCCCTCACAGGCCTAGAGGCTCCCCGGGGCCTGTGACAGGAGTTGGGGAGCCTCTAAGGCCTGTTCTCACCACCCTGGGCTAAAGGAGCCTCCCCCGCCCCTCATCTGGTGCCCCTCTGCCTGAGGAGGGGATGCAGGTTTGGGGTGCTGCAAAGAGGCCATCGCTGCTGTTTCCAACCCAGCTTTCTTGGGGAGCAAAATCCTTAAAGAAAGGGGGAAAAAACCAAGATGAATTCTACAGAGGGTCGTGGGAGAGGGCAGGAGGGAGCAAGCTAGCAATCTCAAAAGGTCGAGGGGAGAAAAAAAAACATAAAAAGCACACATAGAAACACAGTAACTGCAGCTCGGGCTGGGGCGTGGCATTCCAGGTCTGCTACTCACCTTGCAACTTCTCTCTAGGTTCTAAATGCTCTCCCAAGCCAAGAGCCTCAGCCCATGTGGCTGTGCACACGTGTAATTTGTTCAGGCACCCTTGAAAGGCCAGACACGGGATCCAGGAGGCGAGCCTTGCAAACCCAGGCCCTGAGCTGGGGTAAGCAGGTGAAGCAGAAGCAACAACGCACACAGGCCCGGACTCAGAGCAGCCAGGCAGAGTCTGCGGGGGTGAAGAGGACAACTGGAAGGCCAGGAGAGCAACCCTGACCTCCACAATCCCGCCAATTCAAGGGACCTGCGACCCCAGGCCTAGAGGCTCCCCGACCCCCATCACAGGCCTAGAGGCTCCCCGGCGCCCCCATCACAGGCCTAGAGGCTCCCCGACCCCCGTCACGGGCCTACAGGCTCCCCGACCCCCATCACGGGCCTCAGAGGCTCCCCAACCCCCGTCACGGGCCTCAGAGGCTCTCCGGCCCCCGTCACGGGCCGCAGAGGCTCCCCAAACCCCGTCACGGGCCTCAGAGGCTCCCCGACCCCCGTCAAGGGCCTCAGAGGCTCCCCGACCCCCGTCAAGGGCCTCAGAGGCTCCCCGACCCCCGTCACGGGCCTCAGAGGCTCCCCGACCCCCGTCACGGGCCTCAGAGGCTCCCCGAACCCCGTCACGGGCCTCAGAGGCTCCCCGGCCCCCGTCAAGTGCCTCAGAGGCTCCCCGGCCCCCGTCACGGGCCTCAGAGGCTCCCCAAACCCCGTCAAGGGCCTCAGAGGCTCCCCGGCCCCCGTCACGGGACTCAGAGGCTCCCCGGCCCCCGTCACGGGCCTCAGAGGCTCCCCGGCCCCCGTCACGGGCCTCAGAGGCTCCCCGACCCCCGTCAAGGGCCTCAGAGGCTCCCCAAACCCCGTCAAGGGCCTCAGAGGCTCCCCAAACCCCGTCACGGGCCTCAGAGGCTCCCCAAACCCCGTCACGGGCCTCAGAGGCTCCCCAACCCCCGTCACGGGCCTCAGAGGCTCCCCAAACCCCGTCAAGGGCCTCAGAGGCTCCCCCGCCCCCGTCACGGGCCTCAGAGGCTCCCCAAACCCCGTCACGGGCCTCAGAGGCTCCCCAACCCCCGTCACGGGCCTCAGAGGCTCCCCAAACCCCGTCACGGGCCTCAGAGGCTCCCCAACCCCCGTCACGGGCCTCAGAGGCTCCCCAAACCCCGTCAAGGGCCTCAGAGGCTCCCCAAACCCCGTCAAGGGCCTCAGAGGCTCCCCCGCCCCCGTCACGGGCCTCAGAGGCTCCCCGGCCCCCGTCACGGGCCTCAGAGGCTCCCCGGCCCCCGTCACGGGCCTCAGAGGCTCCCCGGCCCCTGTCACGGGCCTCAGAGGCTCCCCAAACCCCGTCACGGGCCTCAGAGGCTCCCCGGCGCCCGTCACGGGCCTCAGAGGCTCCCCAAACCCCGTCACGGGCCTCAGAGGCTCCCCCGCCCCCGTCACGGGCCTCAGAGGCTCCCCAAACCCCGTCAAGGGCCTCAGAGGCTCCCCAACCCCCGTCACGGGCCTCAGAGGCTCCCCAACCCCCGTCACAGGCCTCAGAGGCTCCCCCGCCCCCGTCACGGGCCTCAGAGGCTCCCCGGCCCCCGTCACGGGCCTCAGAGGCTCCCCAAACCCCGTCACGGGCCTCAGAGGCTCCCCCGCCCCCGTCACGGGCCTCAGAGGCTCCCCAACCCCCATCAAGGGCCTCAGAGGCTCCCCGGCCCCCGTCACAGACCTCAGAGGCTCCCCAGCCTCTGTCTTACCTGCTCATGACTTCTGCCTCCTGCAGTACAATGTCCCAAGTTCCCAAGTGTGCTCCAAAAGCCGGACCATCTCCTCGTACTGCAACACGGATATAGCACTGCCAGCCGGCTCAGCTGTGCCTGCTTATCTCTGCTTGTCTCTGCTCAGCTGTGCCTGCTTATCTCTGCTTGTCTCTGCTCAGCTGTGCTCGGCTGTACTCGTCTCTGCTCGGCTGTACTCGTCTCTGCTCGGCTGTACTCGTCTCTGCTCGGCCCTGCTGGGTCTCTGCTTGTCTCTGCTCGTCTCTGCTCGGCTGTACTAGTCTCTGCTCGGCACTGCCCGGTCTCTGCTTGTGTCTGCTTGTCTCTGCTCAGCTGTGCTTGTCTCTGCTCGTCTCTGCTCGGCCGTGCTCGGCAGTGCTCGGCCCTGCAGGTCTCTGCTCATCTCTGCTCGGCTCTCCTCGGCTGTGCGTACTTGCCCAGACGCCTCTCACGACGGCAGAGGAAGGCCGAGTGCTGTATCACCCTAACTGCCACCCCACACATGCAGAAATACATGGAGGCCTCTCCACTGGGTGAGCTGTTCCACTGGGTAAACAAAGCCCAGGCCCTGCCCCTCAGGTGCTCTGTGAGGAACGGGGGTAGTGGAAAGGTTTCCGGAGACCTCATCTGCAGAATATCAGTGCTAGTCATCCGGTGTGTAACTCCAGCTCCCAGAGGGCCTATGGGGATATTGACTTGGGACTTAAACTCCCAGGGTTCTTTCGGTTCCCTGACATTGTGCCCTGCTCTTAAAGGCACCCTGACAATTCCTATCACAGAAGCCCAGGCCGATGCTCGGTCCCAAGGGTCCTCCTTCCCTCCCGGGCCTTGGTATGCGGCCGTCCGGCCTTGGAGCCCTGATCTTCCAACCACACGTGTCCAGGATCACTGACAGGGACACCCCTTTGACGCTAGGACGGCTCAGGCTGGGCTGCCTCGAGCTCAAAGGCCTGAGCCATCAAAGGTGGCGCCGTCTTGTGGCCACCAGCACTCACTGCAGGACGCTCAACCAGACTCTTTCAAAATCAAGGGAAGCAGCCAGGCCCAGAGAGGCATTCTCTCTCAAGAACTCACTTTTTTGAGCTTGCACACGAGTCCCATTACGGAAACCCTACCCACGCCCTGGCGGTCTGCATGGGCAGACAAAGCAGTCCAGAGCCACAGCACAGCACACAGCACACAGCACGCTCCCTCGCAGGAGGCCGGCAGCTTTCTCTTTCTTTCTTTCTCATCCTACCTGCCTGCCTGTCTCTGTCCTATTTGCTTGGAAGCACAGAGGAACAGAGAGGGAGAGACAGCAATTTTTCTGGCATCTGCTGGCTCACTTCCCCAAGGACCACCACCAGAGCCAGCTGAGGCTGGGCCAGGACAAGCCTAGGAACCAGGACCTTCCTCCAGATCTCCCACAGGGGCACAGGGGCACAGGCGCACAAGCCTCTAACCAAGACCAGAACCCCTAACCCTAACCAAGACCCTAAACAAGACCCAGACATATTACCAAACTCTAAATCCTATACTAAAATTTAACCAATAAAATGCTTAGCTAAACCCTAACCCCTAAATAGCGCACACCCACCCGCCATCCCAGAACCCACTTACCTTGTCATGTGCCCGGGTCTCCAGCCATTTGCACCAGCGAGTCGGCCAATGTGGGGCTTGAACTTGCGGAGGTCCTTGCAGGCAGGGTGACTTCATGCTGACGTGGCAACGCCCCTGGGCGTGCCCAGCACAGACACACACAAACACTGACACCACCCGTGACCTGTCACACCGCCCTTTGCCCACATCCGGCCTGAGCCTCCCCCAATCACAGAGGACAGGGCCGACAGCAACGCCCCGAAGGGGGACGGGGTTTGCACAACACCCATCGAGCTCACACAGCTCTGGCTACAGGATTTTCATGTGATGCGTAAAAATCAACCAACACTGAGGACACAGCCCTGCACGAGACAGTCAAGACCATCTGGCCACAGTGCGATGTCAGGAACAGGCACCTGGGCCCGGCGCCATAGCCTAGCGGCTAAAGTCCTTGCCTTGAACGCACCAGGATCCCATATGGGCACCGGTTCTAATCCTGGCGGCTCCACTTCTCATCCAGCCCCCTGCTTGTGGCCTGGGAAAGCAGTAGAGGACGGCCCAAAGCTTTGGGACCCTGCACCCTCGTGGGAGACCTGGAAGAGGTTCCAGGTTCCCGGCTTTGGATCGGCACGCACCAGCCGTTGCGGCTCGGTTGGAAAGTGAATCATCGGATGGAAGATCTTCCTCTCTGTCTCTTCTCCTCTCTGTATATCTGACTTTGGAATAAAATAAATAAATCTGTTAAAAAAAAAAAAAAAAGGCAGCTTTGCGCGCCCTCTCGTGGCCACCGGCACTCACTGCAGAACGCTCATCCAAGGCTCTGCTGCCAAACCAAGGGAAGCAGCCCAGCTCAGAGAGGCATTCTCTCTCAAGGACACTCTTTTTAGAGCTTGCACACAAGACCCATGACGGAAGCCCTACGCACACCCTGGGGCTCTGCATTGACAGACAAAAGCAGTCTAGAGCCACAGCACAGCACACAGCACACAGCACACAGCATGCTCCCTCGCAGGAGGCCGGCAGCTTTCTGTCTTTTCCTTCCTCCCTCCTGCCTCCCTCTGCCCTCTTTACTTGGAAGCACACAGGAACAGAGAGGGAGAGACAGCAAGCTTTCTGGCATCTGCTGGCTCACTTCCCCAAGGACCACCACCAGAGCCAGCTGTGGCTGGGTCAGGACAAGCCCAGGAACCAGGAGCTTCCTCCAGATCTCCCACAGGGCCACAGGGGCACAAGCCCTGGCAGCATCCTCCGCTGCTCTCCCAGGAGGATCGGCAGGGAGCTGGACTGCAGGGGAAGCAGCCAGGATTCGAAGCAGCACCCATACAGGCCATCCACCTGGCAGGCTGAGTCTTGACCCACTCGGACAATACCCCGCACCAACACCACACCACACCACACCACACCACACCAACCCTCGCTGGACCCTTCAGCAGCTCCTTCACCAGGCTGCTGAAGGTGCCTGTCCCCCTGGCTTGCACAACTTATGACGTTGCATGCTGTGAGAGTGGCCGCTACAGACGAGGGATCCAGGCATGTTGCAACTCTACCTGTCCTGGGGAGAAGGACCTCTGTGAAAAACAGACGTCAGCTGTTGGGATGTCTTGTGGAAGGTGGCACATCAGCGGCAGCCGACGGTCCACAGCTGACCAGCAGGAGAAAGAGTCTTGAATCCAGAAGGATCCCTGGAGGAGGGTGAAGTACTCCCTGGTGAACAAGAGGGCAGCAGCATCTGGCTGGAGGCTGTGAGGCCAAATTCCTGCCTCCAAAGCACATGACAGGGATGGCTGACCCCTCAAGTGCTAGCTGCAGGTAGAAAGGGCAGCTTTGTGCACCCTGTCGTGTGCAGGCAGCACAGGCCCTGAAAGCCCTCCCTTGTGCGGGCCTTGGTGGCTCCGGGGCCATCATCAGATGTGCTGGGCAGCAGGGCTGCATGTTGCAGGGTGCTCTCCGCAGCAGCTGGGGCCTGGGACTTCCTATTGCAGATGGCTGCTGACCTCTGGTGCCTACTTCTCCATCCACCTGCTCCTGGCTTAGGAGCCCACATGCCCAGACACCACCCAGCTAGGCCGAGGAAGGCCAGTAGTGTATCACATCACCCTAACCGCCACCCCACACATGCAAAAATACATGGAGCCGGGGCCCATCAGCGTGGCCTAGCGGCTGTTCGGCCTTGGAGCCCTGATCTTCCAACAACACGTGCCCCGGAATACTGTCCGGGACCCCCACACGACGCTAGCATGGCTCGGGTTGGGCTGTCTAGAGCTCAGAAGGCCTGAACCGACCAAGGGTAGAAAGGGCAGCTTGGGGCCCGGCGCCATAGCCTAGCGGCTAAAGTCCTCGCCTTGAACGCGCCGGGATCCCATATGGGCACCGGTTCTAATCCCAGCGGCTCCACTTCCCATCCAGCTCCCTGCTTGTGGCCTGGGAAAGCAGTCGAGGATGGCCCAAAGCTTTGGGACCCTGCACCCTCGTGGCAGACCCAGAAGAAGTTCCAGGTTCCCGGCTTTGGATCGGCACGCACCGGCCGTTGCGGCTCCGTTGGGGAGTGAATCATCAGATGGAAGATCTTCCTCTCTGTCTCTTCTCCTCTCTGTATATCTGACTTTGTAATGAAATAAATAAATCTGCTAAAAAAAAATAAAATAAAAAAATAAAAAATTCAGCTTTGCGCGCCCTCTCGTGGCCACCAGCACTCACTGCAGGACGCTCATCCCAGGCTCTCCTGCCAAATCAAGGGAAGCAGCCCAGCTCCAGCTCAGAGTTGCATTCGCTCTCAAGGACACTCTTCTTAGAGCTTGCACACAAGACCCATGACCGGAAGCCCTACGCACGCCCTGGCGGTCTGCATTGACAGACAAAAGCAGTCTAGAGCCACAGCACAGCACACAGCACACAGCATGCTCCCTCGCAGGAGGCCGGCAGCTTTCTGTCTTTTCCTTCCTCCCTCCTGCCTCCCTCTGCCCCCTTTGCTTGGAAGCGCACAGGAACAGAGAGGGAGAGACAGCAAGCTTTCTGGCATCTGCTGGCTCACTTCCCCAAGGACCACCACCAGAGACAGCTGTGGCTGGGTCAGGACAAGCCCAGGAACCAGGAGCTTCCTCCAGATCTCCCACAGGGCCACAGGGCCACAGGGCCACAGGGGTACAGCGGCAAAGGGGCACAAGCCCTGGCAGCATCCTCCGCTGCTCTCCCAGGAGGATCGGCAGGGAGCTGGACTGCAGGGGAAGCACCCAGGATTCGAAGCAGTACCCATACGGGCCATCCGCCTGGCAGGCTGAGGCTTGACCCATTCGGACAATACCCCGCACCAACACTCCACACCACACCACACCACACCAACCCTTGCTGGACCCTTCAGCAGCTCCTTCACCAGGCTGCTGAAGGTGCCTGTCCCCCTGGCTTGCACAACTTATGCCGTTGCGTGCTGTGAGAGTGGCCGCTACAGATGAGGGATCCAGGCATGTTGCTACTCTACCTGTCCTGGGGAGAAGGGCCTCTGTGGAGAACAGATGTCAGCTGTTGGGATGTCTTGTGGAAGGTGGCACATCAGCGGCAGCCGACGGTCCACAGCTGACCAGCAGGAGAAAGAGTCTTGAATCCAGAAGGATCCCTGGAGGAGGGTGAAGCACTCCCTGGTGAACAAGAGGGCAGCAGCATCTGGCTGGAGGCTGTGAGGCCAAATTCCTGCCTCCAAAGCACATGACAGGGATGGCTGACCCCTCAAGTGCTAGCTGCAGGTAGAAAGGGCAGCTTTGTGCACCCTGTCGTGTGCAGGCAGCACAGGCCCTGAAAGCCCTCCCTTGTGCGGGCCTTGGTGGCTCCGGGGCCATCATCAGATGTGCTGGGCAGCAGGGCTGCATGTTGCAGGGTGCTCTCCGCAGCAGCTGGGGCCTGGGACTTCCTATTGCAGATGGCTGCTGACCTCTGGTGCCTACTTCTCCATCCACCTGCTCCTGGCTTAGGAGCCCACATGCCCAGACACCACCCAGCTAGGCCGAGGAAGGCCGAGTAGTGTATCACATCACCCTAACCGCCACCCCACACATGCAAAAATACATGGAGCCGGGGCCCATCAGCGTGGCCTAGCGGCTGTTCGGCCTTGGAGCCCTGATCTTCTAACAACACGTGCCCCGGAATACTGTCCGGGACCCCCACACGACGCTAGGATGGCTCAGGTTGGGCTGTCTAGAGCTCAGAAGGCCTGAGCCGACCAGGGGTAGAAAGGGCAGCTTGGGACCCGACGCCGTAGCCTAGCGGCTAAAGTCCTCACCTTGAACGCACTGGGATCCCATATGGGCACCGGTTCTAATCCCGGCGGCGGCTCCACTTCCCATCCAGCTCCCTGCTTGTGGCCTGGGAAAGCAGTCGAGGACGGCCCAAAGCTTTGGGACCCTGCACCCTCGTGGCAGACCCAGAAGAAGTTCCAGGTTCCCGGCTTTGGATCAGCACGCATCGGCCGTTGCAGCTCCGTTGCGGAGTGAATCATCAGATGGAAGATCTTCCTCTCTGTCTCTCCTCCTCTCTGTATATCTGACTTTGAAATAAAAAAAAAAATCCATGAAGCCCTCTTGGCAGCCCATCGGGGAGCTGCTCCACTTGCCAAAGAACTCCCGGAGCCTGCATCTCAGGGTGTTCTTCGAGGAATGGGGGTGGCGGTAAGGTTTCCCGGGACCTGATCTGGCAAAGTACAACCCCAGTCGGCTTGTGTAACACCAGCTCCCAGAGGGCCTCTGGGGACGCAGGCGTGGGACTCCAACTCCCAGAGGGCCTCTGGGTACGTTGACGTAGGACTCCAACTCCCAGAGGGCCTCTGGGGACGCTGACGTAGGACTCCAGCTCCCAGAGGGCCTGTGGGCACGCTGACGTGGTATTCCACCTCCCAGGCTTCTTTAAGTACCCTGCTATTAAAGGCACCCTGACACTTCCTATCTCACAGGCCCACACTGATGCTAGGCCCCAATCTACCTCCTCCCCTCCCAGGCCTTGGTATGTGGGCTGTTCAGCATTGGAGCCCTGATCTTCCAACTACACGTGCCCCGGAATACTGTCCGGGACCCCCACACGACGCTAGGATGGCTCGGGTTGGGCTGTCTAGAGCTCAGAAGGCCTGAGCCGACCAGGGGTAGAAAGGGCAGCTTGGGGCCCGGCACCGTAGCCTAGCGGCTAAAGTCCTCAACTTGAACGCGCCGGGATCCCATATGGGCACCGGTTCTAATCCCGGCGGCGGCTCCACTTCCCATCCAGCTCCCTGCTTGTGGCCTGGGAAAGCAGTCGAGGATGGCCCAAAGCTTTGGGACCCTGCACCCTCGTGGCAGACCCAGAAGAAGTTCCAGGTTCCCGGCTTTGGATCGGCACGCACCGGCCGTTGCGGCTCCGTTGGGGAGTGAATCATCAGATGGAAGATCTTCCTCTCTGTCTCTTCTCCTCTCTGTATATCTGACTTTGTAATGAAATAAATAAATCTGCTAAAAAAAAAAAAAAAAAAAAAAAGGCAGCTTTGTGCGCCCTCTCGTGGCCACCAGCACTCACTGCAGGACGCTCATCCCAGGCTCTCCTGCCAAATCAAGGGAAGCAGCCCAGCTCCAGCTCAGAGAGGCATTCGCTCTCAAGGACACTCTTTTTAGAGCTTGCACACAAGACCCATGACCGGAAGCCCTACGCACGCCCTGGCGGTCTGCATTGACAGACAAAAGCAGTCTAGAGCCACAGCACAGCACACAGCACACAGCACACAGCATGCTCCCTCACAGGAGGCCGGCAGCTTTCTGTCTTTTCCTTCCTCCCTCCTGCCTCCCTCTGCCCCCTTTGCTTGGAAGAGCACAGGAACAGAGAGGGAGAGACAGCAAGCTTTCTGGCATCTGCTGGCTCACTTCCCCAAGGACCACCACCAGAGACAGCTGTGGCTGGGTCAGGACAAGCCCAGGAACCAGGAGCTTCCTCCAGATCTCCCACAGGGCCACAGGGCCACAGGGGTACAGCGGCAAAGGGGCACAAGCCCTGGCAGCATCCTCCGCTGCTCTCCCAGGAGGATCGGCAGGGAGCTGGACTGCAGGGGAAGCACCCAGGATTCGAAGCAGTACCCATACGGGCCATCCGCCTCTCAGGCTGAGGCTTGACCCATTCGGACAATACCCCGCACCAACACACCACACCACACCACACCACACCACACCACACCAACCCTTGCTGGACCCTTCAGCAGCTCCTTCACCAGGCTGCTGAAGGTGCCTGTCCCCCTGGCTTGCACAACTTATGCCGTTGCGTGCTGTGAGAGCAGCCGCTACAGACGAGAGATCCAGGCATGTTGCTACTCTACCTGTCCTGGGGAGAAGGACCTCTGTGAAAAACAGACGTCAGCTGTTGGGATGTCTTGTGGAAGGTGGCACATCAGCGGCAGCCGACGGTCCACAGCTGACCAGCAGGAGAAAGAGTCTTGAATCCAGAAGGATCCCTGGAGGAGGGTGAAGTACTCCCTGGTGAACAAGAGGGCAGCAGCATCTGGCTGGAGGCTGTGAGGCCAAATTCCTGCCTCCAAAGCACATGACAGGGATGGCTGACCCCTCAAGTGCTAGCTGCAGGTAGAAAGGGCAGCTTTGTGCACCCTGTCGTGTGCAGGCAGCACAGGCCCTGAAAGCCCTCCCTTGTGCGGGCCTTGGTGGCTCGCCGGCCATCATCAGATGTGCTGGGCAGCAGGGCTGCATGTTGCAGGGTGCTCTCCGCAGCAGCTGGGGCCTGGGACTTCCTATTGCAGATGGCTGCTGACCTCTGGTGCCTACTTCTCCATCCACCTGCTCCTGGCTTAGGAGCCCACATGCCCAAACACCACCCAGCTAGGCCGAGGAAGGCCGAGTAGTGTATCACATCACCCTAACCGCCACCCCACACATGCAAAAATACATGGAGCCGGGGCCCATCAGCGTGGCCTAGCGGCTGTTCGGCCTTGGAGCCCTGATCTTCCAACAACACGTGCCCCGGAATACTGTCCGGGACCCCCACACGACGCTAGGATGGCTCGGGTTGGGCTGTCTAGAGCTCAGAAGGCCTGAGCCGACCAGGGGTAGAAAGGGCAGCTTGGGACCTGACGCCGTAGCCTAGCGGCTAAAGTCCTCACCTTGAATGCACTGGGATCCCATATGGGCACCGGTTCTAATCCCGGCGGCGGCTCCACTTCCCATCCAGCTCCCTGCTTGTGGCCTGGGAAAGCAGTCGAGGACGGCCCAAAGCTTTGGGACCCTGCACCCTCGTGGCAGACCCAGAAGAGGTTCCGGGTTCCCGGCTTTGGATCGGCGCGCACCGGCCTTTGCAGCTCCGTTGGGGAGTGAATCATCAGATGGAAGATCTTCCTCTCTGTCTCTCCTCCTCTCTGTATATCTGACTTTGAAATAAAAAAAAAAATCCATGAAGCCCTCTTGGCAGCCCATCGGGGAGCTGCTCCACTTGCCAAAGAACTCCCGGAGCCTGCATCTCAGGGTGTTCTTCGAGGAATGGGGGTGGCGGTAAGGTTTCCCGGGACCTGATCTGGCAAAGTACAACCCCAGTCGGCTTGTGTAACACAAGCTCCCAGAGGGCCTCTGGGGACGCAGGCGTGGGACTCCAACTCCCAGAGGGCCTCTGGGTACGTTGACGTAGGACTCCAACTCCCAGAGGGCCTCTGGGGACGCTGACGTAGGACTCCAACTCCCAGAGGGCCTCTGGGGCACGCTGACGTAGGAAGCCAGAGCCCAGAGGGCCTGTGGGCACGCTGACTTAGGACTCCAGCTCCCAGAGGGCCTGTGGGCATGCTGACGTGGTATTCCACCTCCCAGGCTTCTTTAAGTACCCTGCTATTAAAGGCACCCTGACACTTCCTATCTCACAGGCCCACGCTGATGCTAGGCCCCAATCTACCTCCTCCCCTCCCAGGCCTTGGTATGTGGGCTGTTCAGCATTGGAGCCCTGATCTTCCAACAACACGTGCCCCGGAATACTGTCCGGGACCCCCACACGACGCTAGGATGGCTCGGGTTGGGCTGTCTAGAGCTCAGAAGGCCTGAGCCGACCAGGGGTAGAAAGGGCAGCTTGGGGCCCGGCACCGTAGCCTAGCGGCTAAAGTCCTCACCTTGAACGCACTGGGATCCCATATGGGCACCAGTTCTAATCCCGGCGGCGGCTCCACTTCCCATCCAGCTCCCTGCTTGTGGCCTGGGAAAGCAGTCGAGGACGGCCCAAAGCTTTGGGACCCTGCACCCTCGTGGCAGACCCAGAAGAAGTTCCAGGTTCCCGGCTTTGGATCGGCACGCACCGGCCGTTGCAGCTCCGTTGGGGAGTGAATCATCAGATGGAAGATCTTCCTCTCTGTCTCTCCTCCTCTCTGTATATCTGACTTTGAAATAAAAAAAAAAATCCATGAAGCCCTCTTGGCAGCCCATCGGGGAGCTGCTCCACTTGCCAAAGAACTCCCGGAGCCTGCATCTCAGGGTGTTCTTCGAGGAATGGGGGTGGCGGTAAGGTTTCCCGGGACCTGATCTGGCAAAGTACAACCCCAGTCGGCTTGTGTAACACCAGCTCCCAGAGGGCCTCTGGGGACGCAGGCGTGGGACTCCAACTCCCAGAGGGCCTCTGGGTACGTTGACGTAGGACTCCAACTCCCAGAGGGCCTCTGGGGCACGCTGACGTAGGAAGCCAGAGCCCAGAGGGCCTGTGGGCACGCTGACTTAGGACTCCAGCTCCCAGAGGGCCTGTGGGCACGCTGACGTGGTATTCCACCTCCCAGGCTTCTTTAAGTACCCTGCTATTAAAGGCACCCTGACACTTCCTATCTCACAGGCCCACGCTGATGCTAGGCCCCAATCTACCTCCTCCCCTCCCAGGCCTTGGTATGTGGGCTGTTCAGCATTGGAGCCCTGATCTTCCAACAACACGTGCCCCGGAATACTGTCCGGGACCCCCACACGACGCTAGGATGGCTCGGGTTGGGCTGTCTAGAGCTCAGAAGGCCTGAGCCGACCAGGGGTAGAAAGGGCAGCTTGGGGCCCGGCAACGTAGCCTAGCGGCTAAAGTCCTCAACTTGAACGCACTGGGATCCCATATGGGCACCGGTTCTAATCCCGGCGGCGGCTCCACTTCCCATCCAGCTCCCTGCTTGTGGCCTGGGAAAGCAGTCGAGGACGGCCCAAAGCTTTGGGACCCTGCACCCTCGTGGGAGACCCAGAAGAAGTTCCAGGTTCCCGGCTTTGGATCGGCACGCACCGGCCGTTGCGGCTCCGTTGGGGAGTGAATCATCAGATGGAAGATCTTCCTCTCTGTCTCTTCTCCTCTCTGTATATCTGACTTTGTAATGAAATAAATAAATCTGCTAAAAACAAAAAAAAAAAAAAAAGGGCAGCTTTGTGCGCCCTCTCGTGGCCACCAGCACTCACTGCAGGACGCTCATCCCAGGCTCTCCTGCCAAATCAAGGGAAGCAGCCCAGCTCCAGCTCAGAGAGGCATTCGCTCTCAAGGACACTCTTTTTAGAGCTTGCACACAAGACCCATGACCGGAAGCCCTACGCACGCCCTGGCGGTCTGCATTGACAGACAAAAGCAGTCTAGAGCCACAGCACAGCACACAGCACACAGCACACAGCATGCTCCCTCGCAGGAGGCCGGCAGCTTTCTGTCTTTTCCTTCCTCCCTCCTGCCTCCCTCTGCCCTCTTTACTTGGAAGCACACAGGAACAGAGAGGGAGAGACAGCAAGCTTTCTGGCATCTGCTGGCTCACTTCCCCAAGGACCACCACCAGAGACAGCTGTGGCTGGGTCAGGACAAGCCCAGGAACCAGGAGCTTCCTCCAGATCTCCCACAGGGCCACAGGGCCACAGGGGTGCAGCGGCAAAGGGGCACAAGCCCTGGCAGCATCCTCCGCTGCTCTCCCAGGAGGATCGGCAGGGAGCTGGACTGCAGGGGAAGCACCCAGGATTCGAAGCAGTACCCATACGGGCCATCCGCCTCTCAGGCTGAGGCTTGACCCATTCGGACAATACCCCGCACCAACACACCACACAACACCACACCACACCACACCACACCACACCACACCAACCCTTGCTGGACCCTTCAGCAGCTCCTTCACCAGGCTGCTGAAGGTGCCTGTCCCCCTGGCTTGCACAACTTATGCCGTTGCGTGCTGTGAGAGCAGCCGCTACAGACGAGAGATCCAGGCATGTTGCTACTCTACCTGTCCTGGGGAGAAGGACCTCTGTGAAAAACAGACGTCAGCTGTTGGGATGTCTTGTGGAAGGTGGCACATCAGCGGCAGCCGATGGTCCACAGCTGACCAGCAGGAGAAAGAGTCTTGAATCCAGAAGGATCCCTGGAGGAGGGTGAAGTACTCCCTGGTGAACAAGAGGGCAGCAGCATCTGGCTGGAGGCTGTGAGGCCAAATTCCTGCCTCCAAAGCACATGACAGGGATGGCTGACCCCTCAAGTGCTAGCTGCAGGTAGAAAGGGCAGCTTTGTGCACCCTGTCGTGTGCAGGCAGCACAGGCCCTGAAAGCCCTCCCTTGTGCGGGCCTTGGTGGCTCGCCGGCCATCATCAGATGTGCTGGGCAGCAGGGCTGCATGTTGCAGGGTGCTCTCCGCAGCAGCTGGGGCCTGGGACTTCCTATTGCAGATGGCTGCTGACCTCTGGTGCCTACTTCTCCATCCACCTGCTCCTGGCTTAGGAGCCCACATGCCCAGACACCACCCAGCTAGGCCGAGGAAGGCCGAGTAGTGTATCACATCACCCTAACCGCCACCCCACACATGCAAAAATACATGGAGCCGGGGCCCATCAGCGTGGCCTAGCGGCTGTTCGGCCTTGGAGCCCTGATCTTCCAACAACACGTGCCCCGGAATACTGTCCGGGACCCCCACACGACGCTAGGATGGCTCGGGTTGGGCTGTCTAGAGCTCAGAAGGCCTGAGCCGACCAGGGGTAGAAAGGGCAGCTTGGGACCCGACGCCGTAGCCTAGCGGCTAAAGTCCTCACCTTGAACGCACTGGGATCCCATATGGGCACCAGTTCTAATCCCGGCGGCGGCTCCACTTCCCATCCAGCTCCCTGCTTGTGGCCTGGGAAAGCAGTCGAGGATGGCCCAAAGCTTTGGGACCCTGCACCCTCGTGGCAGACCCAGAAGAAGTTCCAGGTTCCCGGCTTTGGATCGTCACGCACCGGCCGATGCGGCTCCGTTGGGGAGTGAATCATCAGATGGAAGATCTTCCTCTCTGTCTCTCCTCCTCTCTGTATATCTGACTTTGAAATAAAAAAAAAAATTCATGAAGCCCTCTTGGCAGCCCATCGGGGAGCTGCTCCACTTGCCAAAGAACTCCCGGAGCCTGCATCTCAGGGTGTTCTTCGAGGAATGGGGGTGGCGGTAAGGTTTCCCGGGACCTGATCTGGCAAAGTACAACCCCAGTCGGCTTGTGTAACACCAGCTCCCAGAGGGCCTCTGGGGACGCAGGCGTGGGACTCCAACTCCCAGAGGGCCTCTGGGTACGTTGACGTAGGACTCCAACTCCCAGAGGGCCTCTGGGGACGTTGACGTAGGACTCCAACTCCCAGAGGGCCTCTGGGGACGCTGACGTAGGACTCCAACTCCCAGAGGGCCTCTGGGGCACGCTGACATAGGAAGCCAGAGCCCAGAGGGCCTGTGGGCACGCTGACTTAGGACTCCAGCTCCCAGAGGGCCTGTGGGCACGCTGACGTGGTATTCCACCTCCCAGGCTTCTTTAAGTACCCTGCTATTTAAGGCACCCTGACACTTCCTATCTCACAGGCCCGCGCTGATGCTAGGCCCCAATCTACCTCCTCCCCTCCCAGGCCTTGGTATGTGGGCTGTTCAGCATTGGAGCCCTGATCTTCCAACAACACGTGCCCCGGAATACTGTCCGGGACCCCCACACGACGCTAGGATGGCTCAGGTTGGGCTGTCTAGAGCTCAGAGGGCCTGAGCCGACCAGGGGTAGAAAGGGCAGCTTGGGGCCCGACGCCGTAGCCTAGCGGCTAAAGTCCTCAACTTGAACGCACTGGGATCCCATATGGGCACCGGTTCTAATCCCGGCGGCGGCTCCACTTCCCATCCAGCTCCCTGCTTGTGGCCTGGGAAAGCAGTCGAGGACGGCCCAAAGCTTTGGGACCCTGCACCCTCGTGGCAGACCCAGAAGAAGTTCCAGGTTCCCGGCTTTGGATCGGCACGCACCGGCCGTTGCGGCTCCGTTGGGGAGTGAATCATCAGATGGAAGATCTTCCTCTCTGTCTCTTCTCCTCTCTGTATATCTGACTTTGTAATGAAATAAATAAATCTGCTAAAAAAAAATAAAATAAAAAAATAAAAAATTCAGCTTTGCGCGCCCTCTCGTGGCCACCAGCACTCACTGCAGGACGCTCATCCCAGGCTCTCCTGCCAAATCAAGGGAAGCAGCCCAGCTCCAGCTCAGAGTTGCATTCGCTCTCAAGGACACTCTTTTTAGAGCTTGCACACAAGACCCATGACCGGAAGCCCTACGCACGCCCTGGCGGTCTGCATTGACAGACAAAAGCAGTCTAGAGCCACAGCACAGCACACAGCACACAGCACACAGCATGCTCCCTTGCAGGAGGCCGGCAGCTTTCTGTCTTTTCCTTCCTCCCTCCTGCCTCCCTCTGCCCCCTTTGCTTGGAAGCGCACAGGAACAGAGAGGGAGAGACAGCAAGCTTTCTGGCATCTGCTGGCTCACTTCCCCAAGGACCACCACCAGAGACAGCTGTGGCTGGGTCAGGACAAGCCCAGGAACCAGGAGCTTCCTCCAGATCTCCCACAGGGCCACAGGGCCACAGGGCCACAGGGGTACAGCGGCAAAGGGGCACAAGCCCTGGCAGCATCCTCCGCTGCTCTCCCAGGAGGATCGGCAGGGAGCTGGACTGCAGGGGAAGCACCTAGGATTCGAAGCAGTACCCATACGGGCCATCCGCCTCTCAGGCTGAGGCTTGACCCATTCGGACAATACCCCGCACCAACACTCCACACCACACCACACCACACCAACCCTTGCTGGACCCTTCAGCAGCTCCTTCACCAGGCTGCTGAAGGTGCCTGTCCCCCTGGCTTGCACAACTTATGCCGTTGCGTGCTGTGAGAGTGGCCGCTACAGATGAGGGATCCAGGCATGTTGCTACTCTACCTGTCCTGGGGAGAAGGGCCTCTGTGGAGAACAGATGTCAGCTGTTGGGATGTCTTGTGGAAGGTGGCACATCAGCGGCAGCCGACGGTCCACAGCTGACCAGCAGGAGAAAGAGTCTTGAATCCAGAAGGATCCCTGGAGGAGGGTGAAGCACTCCCTGGTGAACAAGAGGGCAGCAGCATCTGGCTGGAGGCTGTGAGGCAAAATTCCTGCCTCCAAAGCACATGACAGGGATGGCTGACCCCTCAAGTGCTAGCTGGAGGTAGAAAGGGCAGCTTTGTGCACCCTGTCGTGTGCAGGCAGCACAGGCCCTGAAAGCCCTCCCTTGTGCGGGCCTTGGTGGCTCGCCGGCCATCATCAGATGTGCTGGGCAGCAGGGCTGCATGTTGCAGGGTGCTCTCCGCAGCAGCTGGGGCCTGGGACTTCCTATTGCAGATGGCTGCTGACCTCTGGTGCCTACTTCTCCATCCACCTGCTCCTGGCTTAGGAGCCCACATGCCCAGACACCACCCAGCTAGGCCGAGGAAGGCCAAGTAGTGTATCACATCACCCTAACCGCCACCCCACACATGCAAAAATACATGGAGCCGGGGCCCATCAGCGTGGCCTAGCGGCTGTTCGGCCTTGGAGCCCTGATCTTCCAACAACACGTGCCCCGGAATACTGTCCGGGACCCCCACACGACGCTAGGATGGCTCAGGTTGGGCTGTCTAGAGCTCAGAAGGCCTGAGCCGACCAGGGGTAGAAAGGGCAGCTTGGGACCCGACGCCGTAGCCTAGCGGCTAAAGTCCTCACCTTGAACGCACTGGGATCCCATATGGGCACCGGTTCTAATCCCGGCGGCGGCTCCACTTCCCATCCAGCTCCCTGCTTGTGGCCTGGGAAAGCAGTCGAGGATGGCCCAAAGCTTTGGGACCCTGCACCCTCGTGGGAGACCTGGAAGAGGTTCCAGGTTCCCGGCTTTGGATCGGCACGCACCGGCCATTGCGGCTCGGTTGGGGAGTGAATCATCGGATGGAAAATCTTCCTCTCTGTCTCTTCTCCTCTCTGTATATCTGACTTTGTAATAAAATAAATAAATCTGTTAAAAAAAAAAAAAGGGCAGCTTTGTGCGCCCTCTCGTGGCCACCAGCACTCACTGCAGGACGCTCATCCAAGGCTCTCCTGCCAAATCAAGGGAAACAGCCCAGCTCCAGCTCAGAGAGGCATTCTCTCTCAAGGACACTCTTTTTAGAGCTTGCACACGAGACCCAGGACGGAAGCCCTACGCACGCCCTGGGGCTCTGCATTGACAGACAAAAGCAGTCTAGAGCCACAGCACAGCACACAGCACACAGCATGCTCCCTCGCAGGAGGCCGGCAGCTTTCTGTCTTTTCCTTCCTCCCTCCTGCCTCCCTCTGCCCTCTTTTCTTGGAAGCACACAGGAACAGAGAGGGAGAGACAGCAAGCTTTCTTGCATCTGCTGGCTCACTTCCCCAAGGACCACCACCAGAGCCAGCTGAGGCTGGGCCAAGACCAGCCCTGGAACCAGGAGCTTCCTCCAGATCTCCCACAGGGCCACAGGGCCACAGGGGCAAAAGCCCCTGCACCATGCTCTCCCAGGAGGATCGGCAGGGAGCTGGACTGCAGGGGAAGCAGCCAGGGTTTGAAACAGCACCCATACAGGCAAGCTGCAGCTTGATCCACAGGGACACCACCCCGCACCACCAAACACCACCTCATACCACACACTCAGAGCAGTTGTCAGGGCCTCTCGGAGGGGATGGGGTGCACGGCCAAGGCAGGGGCAGTCAGGGAAGTGGTGACGGGTACCTGAGCAGAGGGCAGGGATGCCGGGGAGCACCTCCCCAAAAGAACATTTCAGGGCAGAATGCAGGAAAGGCTGCGGGGAATCAGTCCAGGGATCCAGGCCTGTGCTGCCAGGAGCACAGGCCCTGAAAGCGTTCCCTTGTCCAGGCCCAGGTGGCTCCCCGGCCAACATCATACCTGCTCATGACTTCTGTCACCTACAGTACAAGTTCCCAAATGTGCTCCAAAAAGCCTGATCATCTCCTTGCACTGTAACACGGACACAGCACTGCATGCCTGCTAGGCTGTGCTCAGCTGTGCTCGGCTTGGCCTCGGCTTGGCCTCGGCTCAGCGGGAAAAGAGGTGCTGGGAATATACGTCCCACAATGCACATCGAGAGACCAGGGGATGGTGTCTCTTGTCCCAGGGCGCCCCTTCAAAGGCTACCAAGTGGAACATCTTTTCCTAAAATGCCTCACGACTCCAGTGGCTAGAGTACTTAGGTGCTCTGTGGTGGGACTGCAGCTCCCACAGTGCGCTTGCCCACGCTGAAGTGGGACTCCAACTCCCAGACACCCATGAGCACGCTGAAGTGGCACTGCAGCTCCCAGAACAACCGTGCACACGCTGATGTGGGACTGCAATCTCACAGTGCCATCGGGCACACTGACGTGGGACTCCAGCTCACAGAGCGCCCTTGGGCACGCTGATGTTGGACTTCAGCTCCCACAGTGCCTGTGGTCACAGTGACGTGGGACTCCAGCTCCTAGAGCGCCTGTGGGTACCCTGCCATGGGACTCTATCTCCCAGGGTTCTTTGGGTGCTGTGACATAGCACCTTGCTGGTCAAGGCACCGTGCCACTTTTACCAGGGAGGCCTGAGCTGATGCAAGGCTCCAAGCATCCTCCACCCCCTCCTGGGCCTTGGCATGCGAGCCGTTCGGCCTTGGACCCCTGATCTTCCAAGCACACGTGTCCGGGAACACTGTCCAGGACCCCCACCTGATGCTAGGGCGGCTCAGGCTGGGCTGTCTAGAGCTCAGAAGGCCTGAGCCCACCAGGGGTAGAAAGGGAAGCTCCGCTCGCCCTCTCGTGGCCAGCAGCACTCACTGCAGCACGCTCCTCCAGGCCATCCGGCCAGAGAGGCACTGTTTTTTTTTTTGCAGTTGCACAGGAGTGCCATGACAGAATTTCTACGCACGTCCTCGGGGTCTGCATTGGCAGACAAAAGCAGTCTTAGCCACAGCACAGCACACAGCACACAGCACACAGCACGCTCCCTCCCAGGAATCCAAGAGCTTTCTGTCTTCTCCTTCCTGCCTGCCTGCCTCCCTCTGCCCTCTTTTCTTGGAAGCACAGAGGAACAGAGAGGGAGAGACAGCAAGCTTTCTTGCATCTGCTGGCTCACTTCCCCAAGGACCACCACCAGAGCCAGCTGTGGCTGGGTCAGGACAAGCCCAGGAACCAGGAGCTTCCTCCAGATCACCCACAGAGGCACAGAGGCACAAGCCCCTGCACCATCCTCCACTGCTCTCGCAAGAGGATCGACAGGGAGCTGGACTGCAGGGGAAGCAGCCAGGATTTCAAGCAGCACCCATACAGGCCATGTGCCTGGCAGGCTGAGGTTTGACCCCGTCCCACCAAACACCACACCACACCACACCTTGCTGGTTTCATCAGCAGCACATTCACGATACCAGTGAAGGTGCCTGTCCCCCTGGCTTGCACAACTTATGCTGTTGGGTGCTGTGAGAGCGGCTGGTACAGACGAGGGATCCAGGCATGTTGCTACTCTACCTGTCCTGGTGAGAAGGACTTCTGTGGAGAACACAGGTCAGCTGTTAGGTGTCTTGTGGCAGGTGGCACATCAGCCATGGGTGGCCTGTAGGAGAAAGTGTCTTGAATTTAGGATGCCCCTGGAGGAGCATGAGGCATCCCTGGTGAACGAGAGGTCATTGGCACTTGTCCGGGTCTGTGGGGCCAAATACCTGCCTCAAATGCACATGACAGGGATGGCTGACCCCTCAAGTGTTTCCTAGGAGATCCTGACAAAGGGAAAGTGGTCCTCTTGAGCCCATGCCTGGAGATGGCATGGGAGGCTGTTGCTGTCCCGCATTTATCAATTGGTACAGGGAGCCTAGAATAACAAGGGTGGACTAATGACTGATGGTCAGTATCCTAAATTTATTAGCAGCACCAAACTTTTTTTTGTTTTTGTTGTTACAAAGTCAGATATGCAGAGAGGAGGAGAGATAGAGAGGCAGTGGAGCTGCCGGAATCAGAACCAGCAACCATATGGGATCCCAGCGCATTCAAGGCGAGGACCTTAACCACTAGACCACGCCACCGGGCTTTTTTTTGTTTTGTTTTATTTTGTTTTGTTTTGTTTTGTTTTGTTACAAAGTCAGATATACAGAGAGGAGGAGAGATAGACAGGAAGGCAGCACCAAACTTTTAAAGGAAGGTTGTCAGGTAGGTCTCCATGAAGATGGGGCTAGAGCCATTTGCATCTCAACAGCTAGGTATTGCTCCCCCAAACACAGCTAGTTCCTTTAGCAGGTTCTTTATCTAAATCTGTGAAACAGCAAGTACCCTGCTCATTCATCTCCTCATCAATTGCTCCTGGCTCCTTCAGGGGAGATTCAACTGGCTATTGTCTCCCACAATAGCAAAGATCCTGAATGTCCTTCTACAAATCCCACTTATGTGTTTTTTTTTTAATTAGGCCTGAATGATGTAGCTAGGGAGAACATGTCCTTTGAAGAGCTAAAAATATGGAGAAGCAATACTATATGTTATACAAAAATAACTTCACCAGGGACCACATGCCCTGTCTATTATTTCATCTAACTCCTTTACATCCTGTTTTCCCCACCGAATGGACCCTGGCTGCCTGTCAGGGATGATTGGCCAATGGTAGCTCTGGCTACTTCAAGCTGAGAAAGGAGTGGAGAGAGGAGGCCACAGCAGCCAGGTATTCTCCAGGGAATGCATGTAAGGGTCCTTGGTTGAAGATAGAAAAATAACAGCTATAATTTCTCCCGAGGTAACATGTTTTTGAGTTTAACTTAAATCAGAGTGGCACAAGAACAGTGAAAGGTTCAACATTAACGGGCCCGGCGCCGTAGCCTAGCAGCTAAAGTCCTCTCCTTGAACGCCCCGGGATCCCATATGTGCGTCAGTTCTAATCCCGGCAGCTCCACTTCCCATCCAGTTCCCTGCTTGTGGCCTGGGAAAGCAATGGAGGACAGCCCAAAGCTTTGGGACCCTGCACCCGCTTGGGAGACCTGAAAGAGGTTCCTGGTTCCCGGCAACGGATCGGCGCAGCACCGGCCCATTGGGACTCAGTTGGGGAGTGAATCATCGGAAGGAAGATCTTCCTCTCTATCTCTCCTCCTCTCTCTGTATAGCTGACTTTGTAATGAAAATAAATAAATCTTAAAAAAAAAGGTTCAACATTAACATCCATTATACATAGCAGCTGAGTATAAACTTAACATCAAAGTTTCTATGCAGTTACATCTTGTTTAGCATTAACACTTTTAAATTGGTAAAAGTTTTTCAGGGAGATTCTTAACCCAAAATTTAAACTTTGCAGTTTACAGTATTCCAAGCATGATTTTACAGAACTGTTACTGGGTGCGAGTGAGATCACACCAGACATGTTTAAAGTTTATTAAGGAGTTTTTATTAACCAAGCTTGGTGATAATAGAGCACAATAGCAAATCACAAGTCCATAGGGAAATCCAACCAATCATAATCCAACCAAACATAATCCAAAGGGGAACAAATAGTCATTACCCTTAAGTCCATCCATTAAGCTGAAGACCTATGTCCCAGCTTCCCCAACAATCTAAGTTATCCTTAAGAGACATGCAACGAATAACCTGGACACACTTACAAAGCTGCAAACTTTCACCTTTCCCTGGCTTCTCTGCCCACATTCCATCACTGCTAGGCCTGTTAGAGTCCGGGACAGAGCCCCCCCCTCCACCCCCCCCCCCGGACGTTAGCGTGCGAGCTAGTCAACCCCCAGAAAATGACAAAGAGCCTCGCTGGTAATGCAAAAAGCAAACAGAGTTTATTGTGCCAGCTGGGGTCAGATCGTACTTGGGGCACACAGGCCAGCCAAGCGGATCAGACCCCGACCTAACATAAGGCTGGAGATTATATACGCTGTTTTGGCTGTAACATATATCAAAGTCAACTCAAAAGTAACAAATTTAGACTTATGTGGCTCCTGGGTGCAAGCAGTCTATTCCGTTCTCACACTCATTATTTACATTCCCACACTTATTGTTTATGCTCCCACACTTATTGTTTACAGCTCATCCCATCCTGGCACCCTTATCTTTATGGCTCCTCCAGTCCCTGGGACCGGAGAACTGCATCCCTGCCTTCCTGCACCCAGGTTAGTTGATAGATAAAGTTACAAAGAAACAAAGGAGACAGATTTATCTCTAAAGTGGAGCTTTCCCACAGTTCAGGCACCTCCTGACCTAGCAAAGTAGTGGCTTCTCACCCCAAAGGGCCTAATATCGCCTAATGCTAATATTCTTAACATTTTAACATACTAACATTATACCAACACTCTAACAGGCCTCACCTCTCCTGGAACTCCTGACAGCACACAAACCAGAAACAACATTACTATATCCATTGCCCCATCTAAGCAGTATGCTGAGACCATGCTCAGGGGATTACCTGTCCTGGGTCAGCCAAGAGTCAGGTGCCAGAGTAACAGACGCGTCTGACCAGAAAGAGAGAAAGAGCCTCCCACCCATTTCAGGACCTTTAAAGGGGCTTGTGAGGGGAGTAGTTGCACAACAATGCAATACCCTCCCCTCTCAGTTGATAGGTGAGTCACAGGTGGGCAGGAGTGAATACCTAAGTGGTGGGCGGGGAGTGGCTGAGGATGGAATTTACATTCCATTACTGTTAGGACCCACCTTCAGGACAGAGGGCGGGGGACACAGCCACATTCCATTTGCCCACTGTCAATGGGTGCTATCACTGGCTGCACCCCATAACAGAACTGCATGCATTTGGGGATAATCAAAACAGTTTTATAATTCTATTTTTTTTTTATAATCTATTTTATTGTGTTGTTGACAATCTTTACATAGTTAATTACAGTTAAAGAAAGAAAAAGAAAAGAAAAAAAAAAGGTTCAGGGGGATAGGGAAGTTGGTAATACTATTATGTCCACATTGTTTCCATCTTGTATCTGAGGTAAAGGGGGATATTGAGGGGGAAGCCCCACCCGGTTTCCCGCCCACCCCGAGTCCCGGATGTGGGGCATGCTCTGAGATATGTGCTCGAGTGGTGTTAATAGTTCTCCGGTTATGAATCGCTGCCAGTTTCGCTCGATGAGGTCATCCACTGATTGATATGGTCCATCATAAAGTCTCCGTTTGCCCCATATATCGCTGCCAACATATAGCTGAGATGAATGATTGATCTGCTCTGTCTTCTGTCTTTTCTTGATTAGAGTTCTGAGTCCAGCAGTTCGATTAGGGAGATCTCCAAAGAAACTTTGAGGTATTCCCAGACCTGATTCTTGTATGCTCTAGCAAGCACAGGGCCTGGTACAGTCCATCACCACGATCAGCTGGTGGTTGCAATTGCTGGGTTGGTTCTGTTTTCAGTCCCGAGTTGCACTGGAACCAATGGGTGTTGCAGTCCAGTCTGGTTCTGCCCAGCACGTACTCGGCCCTCACACAAACCAGTGGGAGCTGCAGCCTAGTCGGGGCGACCCACAATAACCCCCACCAGGCCCGCCCCCTACCCTGGTTTGCCAGTATGTGTAGCAGAAGACCAGTCTGTCCCCCATCCCATTTGGCTCTTGTACGTGTTAATGGATATTAAAGCTTAGTTCTATCTAACCAACTCAACCATCCAGCCCTCACGGGTGTTGTTGAGTGCCTCTCTATCTAGCCATCCCAGCCCCCGTCCCAGTCTTCATGCCCTCCCTCGGGAATAGTGACCCAAGAAGGGGGAACCCACTTTTTCCCTCCCAGGTCTCTCTGTCCCGGTTTATGCACTCTTTAGGTGGTTCTGTGATTTGACTTGACAGAATTAGTCCCCAGTGCCAGCTTCTGCGGCTATGCCCAAACATCCCTCACCCACTCTAATTTATGCTTGCACCAGCAGGAATAATCAGCCCAGCCTGGCTTTTCCTTGATCTAGTCCACATGCAGCGCACAGGTGTTGTAGCCTTGCATAGTCTAGTCTGTCTCTATCCCAGCCCACGCTCTCCATTGGGAGTAGCTGTCCGGCGAGGGAACCAGCCCCTTAATCCCCCCACCAGTTCTGCCCCTCCCTTCCTTCCTGGATCTCATGTGTGCTGGTTGGGTGCTGCATTCATATCCAGTACAGGCAACCACGCCCTGGCATTCCATAATGTGTACTGGTTTTGTCGCGACCAAACCCGGCTCATCCCACACTCTGATCTGGTGATCGGATTTGCCAGTGGGTGATACGGACTGATTCAGCCTGGTCTGCTCCTGACCCATGCTGAATGTGTGCCAGTGGGAAACTTTCCATGGCCTATTCTGGACTGTTTCCTATCATGCTTCTTGCGCTTACCTGCAGGGACTGTGTCCTGCCAGAGGAGTTGCCCAGGCTCCTCCATCAGATCCCCTCCCAAAGGCAGGTTTTGCGCATGCCAGGGGGTCCTTGAGCCAACCCAACTCAGTTCACCTCCTGCCCTAGCAGGAACAGTGGCTTTTCCTGGCTGGCTTTCACCCCATTCTGGTTCTTGTTGTTGGATGTTTCAGCCCAGCCATGGCTCGTCCATACCCACATACAGCTCACGCATGGCTCAGTAGGGGGTAGAGACCCAGCCTAGTCAGTCCCACATCTACCCCCTGGTTCTCCATGCCACCAGATGGTGTTGGGGTCTGAACTGGCCTGGTGCATCCAATCCCAGCCCACACTAGTGCCTCGGGTGACTGCAACTGTTTCCTAGATAGAACGCAGCCCCAATTCCAGCACATACGCCCCTTGGTGGGAACCTCAACCTAGTTAGGGTGTCCCGTTACCTCCCCGATTGGGCTTGTTCCTAGCTGTAAATCATGCACCTGCCCGTGGTTGCTCTGGGGACCAGTAGGTGCAAGAGCCTAGCTCGGTATGACCTGTGTTCCATGCTGGTTTCTAGTTTTGCTTGTAAACAAAGGTTTGTTCAGTCCTGCCCAGTACATTACGGTCCATTACCAAGTTACACATTTTGGAGCTACTATGCCCTGCTAGTCTGAACCCCAGATTTGGACGGCATGTTCACCAGTGAGAGCTATGACTCGCCAGGGGAGCTTCCCAAGTACCTCCACTTGATCCACTCCCAAACCCAGTTTACATACATGCCATTGGTTTTTAGGCCAGTGCCCGGTGTACTCTGGCCTCCCATTTGGCCTTGTATGAGCTGGTGAATGTTGCAGCCCGGCCCACCCCACAGCCTATTCAGGATGCGCATTTGGGTGCTGCTGCCTTGCCCAGTCCAGTCTGTGATTGATGGCAGGCTCCTTGGTCACACCTAGCTTAGTCCATAACCACCTAAAATTTAGGTTTACCAGTGGGGCCAAACTTTCTACAGGGTGTGGCCCACACATCCTGCACAGAGTCCACCCCAGTATAAGGTTCTAGAGTGCTAGTTAAAATTATGGACCTGCCTAATGTGACCAGTCTCCTGAACCAACATCATGTCAGGCAAAAATATCCTGCTAGACAATCCGGGGTTTATCTTTTGCATTATAGGTGTTCAAAGCTCAGCATTATTGAGTGATTAGAAGTTCTCCAAAAGAAGAGTTACTGGCGTTGGGAATCTTTAGGATTGACTCAGAACCCAGAAACAATGGGGTCACCCTAGAGCTATCTAAGCAGCAATTCGGACATCCATTACCCCAGAGCTTCCCGGCCGGGAGGCCAGCAGGCAAAGCCTGGCACCACATGGTGCACTGGCCGCCCTGGATGAGGCCGAGGACTCGTTCACTGCCTTGCGGCAGTGTCTTTGGCGTGAGCCCCCAGCATTGGGTCCGACCCGGCAGGGGCACCCCCCACAGCCGCCACACTGTGAGGAGCGGCAGTTGCCCCCGAATCCCAAGGCCCGAACCCCTCCCAAACTCACCTAGCTGCCAGATATTAGCAGCTGGGTGGAGCTAGGAATTTTAAGCCAGTTCCCAAGTTCCCACGTGGTGCACTTACCCTGAGGAATGAGCTCTCTTGGGTCCTGGATGAGGCCGAGGACTCGTTCACTGCCTTGCGGCAGTGTCTTTGGCGTGAGCCCCCAGCATTGGGTCTGACCTGGCAGGGGCACCCCCCACAGCCGCCACACTGTGAGGAGCGGCAGTTGCCCCCGAATCCCAAGGCCCGAACCCCTCCCAAACTCACCTAGCTGCCAGATATTAGCAGCTGGGTGGAGCTAGAAATTTTAAGCCAGTTCCCAAGTTCCCACATGGTGCACTTACCCTGAGGAATGAGCTCTCTTGGGTCCTGGATGAGGCCGAGGACTCGTTCACTGCCTTGTGGCAGTGTCTTTGGCGTGAGCCCCCAGCATTGGGTCCGACCCGGCAGGGGCACCCCCCACAGCCGCCACACTGTGAGGAGCGGCAGTTGCCCCCGAATCCCAAGGCCCGAACCCCTCCCAAACTCTAATTCTATTTTTTTTAAGACTTATTTATTTTCATTACAAAGTCAGATATACAGAGACGAGGAGGGACAGAGAGGAAGATCTTCCGTCCGATGATTCACTCCCCAAGTGAACGCATTGGCTGGTACTGCGCCAGTCCGGGGCCAGGAGCCAGGAACTTCCTCCAGGTCTCCCACAAGGGCGCAAGGTCCCAAAGCACTGGGTCATCCTCGACTGCTTTCCCAGGCCACTAACAGGGAACTGGATGGGAAGTGAGGCCACCATTAACCCTAACCCTAACCCTAACCCTCGGGCCTCCACAGGCCAAAGAGCAGGTGGGTCACTGGGAAAGCTCATGTAGGAGACCTGGAAGAGGCCCCTGGCTCCCAGCTCCCAGCTTAAGATTAGCTCAGCTCTGTCCGTGGAGGCCATCTGGGGAGTAAACCAACAAATGGAAGACCTCTCTGTCTCTCCTTCTCTCTTTGCAAAATCTGGCTTCCAAACAAAAATAGGTAAATCTTTTTTTTTTTAAAGATTCATTTTCATTATAAAGTCAGCTATACAGAGAGAGGAGGAGAGATAGAGAGGAAGATCTTCTGTCCGATGATTCACTCCCCAACTGAGAGCCAACGGGCTGGTGCTGCGCCGATCCATTGCCAGGAACCAGGAACCTCTTCCAGGTCTCCCAAGCGGGTGCAGAGTCCCAAAGCTTTGGGCCGTCCTCCATTGCTTTCCCAGGCCACAAGCAGGGAACTGGATGGGAAGTGGAGCTGCCGGGATTAGAACTGACGCACATATGGGATCCCGGGGCGTTCAAGGAGAGGACTTTAGCTGCTAGGCCACGGTGCCGGGCCCAAAAATAGGTAAATCTTAAAAGATGATTCAAATAAACAAAAAGAGTGCCTGGTGTGATGGCCTAGTGGCTAAATCCTCTCCTTGCATGTGCCAGGATCCCATGTGGGCACTGGTTCCCATTCCAGCTGCCCCACTTCCCATTTAGCTCTTTGCTTGTGGCCTGGGAAAGCAGTTGAGGACAGGCCAAAGCCACATGGGAGGCCCAAAAGAAGCTCCTGGCTCCTGGCTTCAGATTAGCTCAACTCAGGCTACCTGGGGTATGAACCAGCAGAAGGAAGATTTTTCTCTCTGTCTCTCCTTCTCTCTGTAGATGTGACTTTCAATAAAAATAAATAAATCTTTAAAAACAAATAAATAAAATTTTAAAAATAAACTAAAAGAAGACATGGTTAAGACAAGCTGTATCAGAGTACCATGACTCAAACCCTCCAGATAGCAGCTTCCCAATAAGACAGACCCTGGGAGGCAGCAGTCATGGCTCAAGTACCTAGGTCCAATCCAAACAAATGGGAGGCCTTAACTGAGTTCCTTAGGGTTATGGACATGTGGGGAGTAAATCAGTGGATAAGAGCTATGTCTCTTTGTTTCTCTGCCTTCAAAAAATTATTTTTAAAAATCTTCTTCTACCAGGCACACATACTTTACTTTCCAGCTACCTTATAGGTACATAGGACCATGTCACCACACACATGAATTCTGCCACTTGCAGGATGGCTCCTAGTATCATATGAAAACCCACAATGCTCTCTTCCCTTTTCTAGGGCCCACAGAGTAAACTACTTCATAACCACAGAGGATGGTGGAACTATTCAATGGAAGAAGTTTGATTCTTCTATGAGTGCTAAGAGCAAATATTTCATCCACTGGTCCCAGTCAGCCCACCACAGGCCTCGTAAACCTTTATGCTAAGCCTCTGAGGTGCTGATCAACACATACCTTTAGCACCAGAGGCCGACTAAGTGAAAAGATGCCCTGTGGTTCCAGGATCTGCAGTACAAATCTGAACTACTGCCTCCTCACCCTGGAATGTGCCTTCCTCAATGCCTCACTAGTTACTCCTCAGCTCCCTAACCCAGAGCCTCCCTGACTTTCCTATCACACACAGCAACTTCTGCTCGTAGAGCAGAACACATTGCTCTATATCAGTACTGACATGTATGCCCACAAGCCAAGGCTTATCTTGAGTACCAGAATCTAATGACTGGACCTGGCACATGGCAGAAATAATGTATGCATTAAAGCAAGGATGGCCATATATGATCTTAAATGAGTCATTTATTTGTTGGATAAAATTTTTTTACAGATTTGTTTTAATGATATAATACATGTGAATGTGATTAGTAAGTTACAGATTCTTTTTTGTTTATTTAGTTATTATTTGTAATAATGATTACATGGTTGATGAGGGTGGGAAGGATCGGAGTTTAGGGAAAATTGGGTGAATTCACTGCTTCCAAATTTACTGTTTCTTCCTGTTGTTCCCGGGGGAAGGGGAGGAACAAAGAGGAAAACCACTTACGACTTTCCACACAGGGATGAGAAACTGCCTCATCATACAACCCAGAGTCTCAAAGTGGACATATTCTGAGGCTTCTGTCCAGGTGGTTTGGATAGTTTTAAAATGCTGCCGATTTCACCAATCCGAGGATGATGTCACCCTCCCGATGTCCATTGGTTCCATTCACTGAAATTTTTTGCTGCCATCATTTGTTTGGGGGTAGTTGTCTGGTTAGTTCTGTTTTTCTGCTACAGCACCAAATGTGCTGCCATATTCTCCTTTTACAACAGGGCCTGTGTTCACTACTCCACCTTTTCATTAAGTAGGACATGTTCTTACAGGCAAGTCCAAGTACCTGGGTCAGGTGTCCCAAGCATCGCCGGATCCCCCATCCCTGGGGATCTGGAACCTGACATCCACCTAGTCCCCCATCCCTGGGACTCATGTACCAGGCCCCCGTTAGGGCCAGACTGGCATGACTCGCCTCACCTCAGTGTCTGCAGGCCTATTGTGCAGCCTGGCCTAATCTAGTCTGCCCCCTGTTTCAGCTCCTGTTGGTGGGTGCTGCAGCCTATCCCAGCCCAGCCTGATTGCTGTCCTGGTCCTAATGTGAACTGACTGGTGTTGTGGCCCGGTCTGGCTTCTCCTGCTTGCTGCACTGGTTCTCAGATCTGTTAGTGGGTATTATGTGCTAGCCCAGACTGGTCTGTCCCCAGACCTGTCCCACATGTATGCCAGTGGGTACTGTAACCTGGCGTTGTCTGGGCTGCTCCTTGCCTTGCTTCTTGCGCTCACCTGCAGGGGCTGCATCCCAGTGAAGCAGTTCCCCAAGCTCCTCCATTAAGTCTCCTCCCAGGGACAGTGCTCACACACACAAGTGGGTCATTGGTCCAGGATGACTTTGTCCACCTCTTGTCCTGACAAGAATAGTGGCCTTGCTCACTGGCCACACCCATTCTGGTTCTTGTTGGTTCTTGCAGCCCAGCGATACCTGGTCCACGCCCAGACACAGCTTTCACGTAGTTCAGCAAGAGTCAAGACCTAGCCTGACCTGTTCTACACCCAAATTGGTTCTCAGTAGTGCCAATGGGGGCTGGAGGCAAGCCCAATCTGTTGCTCCACCATCCCAGCGCACATTTATGCCGGTGCAGGATTACAGATTTTAACAGCAATGCGTTGATTCTATGTTTTGTAAGCCATTCTAACCCCTTTTTCAGTCAAACCCATCTTAACACTTCAAAGCAATACTATCCAACATAAACACAATGCAGGTCACATTTGTAATTTAAAATTATTAGTAGACATAGTAAAAAAAAAAGTGGGGGGAAGAAGTAGAATGTAAAAGTGGGTAAACATTAATTTCAATTTTAATTTATATTATGATAGCATGTTTTATGCAGAATATCAACAATATTAACCTTTATCTAGCATGTTACATTTTTAAATTAAGTCTCCGGCATGCAGGTTGCACACACTCATCTGCACTCCCGCCAGCTCCCTCAGCTCTCAGGAAATCCCTCCATCCCCACTCCGCAGATACCAAGGGGGGCGTTCCCAGGTAGCCTGCTGCGCCTTGCAGCTGCGCTCCCCAGAGCAGGAGCAGGTGGCTGTGAAGCCCAGGTCAATGGTGGCCCTGGGTGGGAAGAGCCCGGAGCGCGGGGTGCAAGGCCGTACGCTGATCAGCCAAGAAGCCGAGGCACGCAACCCACGTCCACTCAGGGGCGCAGGAGCCTGACCAGCGCCAGACCTCCTGCCTCGCACCACCACTGCAGCCATCGCGGCCGCTGAGCCCCGGAAGCAGGCGGAGATTTCCTGTGGCCGCCCCGCCCGTGGCTGGCTCCGCCGACCACCCACCCGTTCCAGCGCCAGCCGCCAGCGGAGGACGGAGGGCGCAGAGGGCGCCCAGGAGGGAGGCACCGGGCCGACGGCCAGGCCGACCCCGGGGTGAGTGGGGCCGGGCCTAGAGAGGGACGGTAGTCGCGATGGGAGGGTGCTCAGGTCCCTCTGGGGCCCAAGCAGGTGGACGCGGCCTTCCCAAGGATGGCCCGCCCCGCCCCTTGCCCGGTCTCGGTCCACATCGCCCACATCGCGGGCCCACCAGCTCCCTCAGAAGTCACCGCGCACGACGCCCCACGGTGCCCCCTCCTTTCCCTTAAACCTGCCTTCTGGCCTCGCTCAGCCTTGTCCAAAGATCCGCAGTCCGACTCCTCCCGGGTTCTGAGAATGGGCAGGGGGAAGTCTTTACCCTTGAGTAGACTACTAACGCCAATAACCCACCTGCACCGAGGCAGGATTCTCAGCGCACCTGCAGAGTGTTGTAGTCTGTGTGCTCTTGGGTTCCTCATTTTGATGCAACAGCCCTTTATCTGTCCTAGAGCACTCTCTGCAAAAACGTCCTGCTGCAGGACCGATGGTTGAGGGAAAGGGGGAAAACCATAGTCCCAGAACCCACTGAATAGGCACACGACCATCCTGGACCAAAAGCAAGGTTGAGGCTGCAAGTGTCACCAAGTATCCAGGAAGTGCAAGTAGAGTCCCTTTACTTCCAGGGGGTCTATCACACTGGTCCTAACATGTTCACGGCCAGCTCAGTGGGCTCTGTGCACAGAGGCTTCCTGTGGAGGCCTCAGCTAGCTCTGGTGGGACGACAAGTGAAGAGGCAGATGTCCAGACGTATAACTAAAGGGAATGCCCTGTGGAGGGCAAAGCTGTCCAAAAGAACAAGGAAGTCTTAGGGTGGAGAGCAGGCAATTGATGCCCTTTGTGTTAAAAGTGAAGACAATACAGGGATTGAAATTCAGAGACAAGAAATACAATGAAAGTTTCCCTTATTTTTCATTCACATGATGATTGTGTGAAAAGCTGGAATCGGCCCAAGAAGCAACTGTAAGAACCTAAGCTATCTCTGAACTTGTGAGAGGAAAGGAGCCTTCTTTCTTTCTGTGCACTGACTTCAATTATCACCTACCTCCTGTGTCAAATAGGCAAAAAGATTAACAGTTTGTCATCTGTCATTACCTACCCTGGCTCTCGGGGTTCTTGCAAACATAGTGAAGGTGAGTGAGCAGAGCTAATTACCAGGGTGTTGGGAAGTCTTTCACTAGCCCAGAGTGCTTGAATGTGGATTGACAATCACAATATGTAGCCAACAGACTTCTGCCACGGAGCAGCAAGGCCCCTGTTGGAGCACTAATGGGGTCTGTCCTGCTCTCAAGATGTACAAACAACCTGATCTGGCATACAGCAGGAGTATCAAGAAATAATCTCATCTCATTGTGTCAAAAGTCGTTTCTTCTGTGTGTTCTACATTAAGATAGAAAATACCTCCCTTTACTGTTTGGCAATACTCAATAGTGTTCTGTAACCAAGAGAAAGCTAAGATCACTATTTTCCATTGACTGTTGTTCCAATCCCTCTCTTGGTTGTCATTTCTTCTGATAGACACACTGGCTTCTTCATACCCTTCCTGAAAACTGACTGTATTTCTCTAATGAGAGCTGACTGGTTCCTGCTGTACACAAGTCTCCATTCCCAAACCACAGGGCTGTTGGTCTGCCCCAGGGTCATGTTAGCAGCACAGCAGCCCCTCTTCCTACCTGCAGCCCAGACCCTTTCTTCTCTTTAGTACTTTGTGTCAATTAGACATCAGCTCCTCACTCACCAATTGTTTCTTGTATTTATTATGGCTGCTTTGAAGCCTTATACCCATTTTCCAAGTTATTGGTATTTTTACCATATTTATCACTAGTTTCATTTTATACATGATAGTGACAGATCCTTCTCAATGCTTGTTCTAAGACACCATTTAGTTCAGCCTCTGGAGAGCCATGACATCAGTGTATCCCTGGCTGCAGTAATCATCTCATATATGGACTCACCCCATCGGATGCACTTCTGTGCCACCCCTCCTGCGGGTCTCCAGGTGGCCCATTTTCCTGTACTTTCAGTGGTTGGGACTAAAACTTTTGAATTTCCAAGATTGCTCAGTCACCAGGGATAGTGTGTTTCTACCAGGAGGTCCCCCCAGGTAGTAATTAATGACTTTTCCTTATAGTACCAGACAATTCTTCATTCTTCCAAGAAGCTTTCCTCATACTCAGTTACTGAAACACATCAAAATTTTAAAGTTCATTTTCCATAAAGCTCCTCCTATCCAGTTTCAACTTATGCCTGGGACTGTTCACCATAATTTCCTTAGGAGTATTACCACTCTTCCATTTTTTATGGGCATAACTGATACAACTTTGTTCCAGGTCGCAGTTTAGGCTTATGGTCATGATGCTTTCAGAACAGACTGCAGCACTCGGGACAGGATGGGAGTCAACAAATGTACAGCTGGATAGAGCACGGCCCCCTGCAGAAAGGGGAAGCCAGGAAGAGGGGCCACGGAGGACAGCAGCAGGGCCACTGGAGCACTTGTACTGTGGACTGGAAGAGGAACCACAGTCTCTCCAAGAGAAGGGTGAGAGCCCAGGGATCACGTGGGTTCATCTTTCTGCAAAACACAGAGCTGAAACCCCTGAATAGCCATGGGCCAAACAATGTTGCCAACACCAGGACCAGTCCATTAGTCCTGAGCTCTAGGTCCAAGTACATGTAACTGTGCTCCTTCTGTGTCTTGCATAAATACTCCTGCCACGTGGCAATATTTAATTAGTGGCACTGAGTGTGGTAGATGATGGAGTGATACCAACATCGTTCACTGCTGAAGAACACAACATGTAAGGTGCACTTTGAAGAATAAAAATGCAAACCACAGCTAGTCTAAAATCTACCTTTAAAAAAGACCTTTTGGGCCCGGGGCAGCGGTCTAGCGGCTAAAGTCCTTGCCTTGAACGCGCTGGGATCCCATATGGGTGCCTGTTCTAATCCCGGCAGCCCTACTTTCCATCCAGCTCCCTGCTTGTGGCCTGGGAAAGCAGTCGAGGACGGCCCAAAGCCTTAGGACTCTGCACCCACATGGGAGACCTGGAAGAGCTCTTGGCTCCTGGCTTCAGATCAGCACAGCTCTGGTCGTTGTGGTCACTTGGGGAGTGAATCATTGGACTGAAAATCTTCCTCTCGGTCTCTCCTCTCTCTCGCCCCCCCTACATATATATATTACATATATATATATATATATAATATATATATGTATATGACTTTGCAATAAAAAAATAAATAAATCTAAATAAATAAATCTTCCAAAGGACAAAACAGTCATCAGTCTTATATTTAAAAAAAGACAATTTAAGTGAAGTCTATGCATTGAGTTTTACCAATGAGCATAAGTATAGAAGATAATACCCTTAAGCCCCACTAAAAGGGGCCCAGGGTCTTCTTGGAAAAGCATCAATAATCACGACTCATCTCTAATGGTTCCTCTCTCCCCTCCCACCAGCTCAGTCTGCTCCCTGGGTTCCTGCAAGTACCCAGGAAGGGAGCGCCGGAGACTGGGAGATGGCCACTGCACTTCTTGCAGCTGGATCACAGGTGGGCTGTAGTTCCCCTCAGCCTCTGCCCAGGCCTCATCCCTGTTGCTTCTACAGCTTTCACATCATTCCATTGATTTATTTGTCACAGTAACACCAGTGGTGTGATCCTCTTATGACTGAACAGATTCTGTCCCTTCTCAATTAAATGAAGATGTAACAAGAAGAGGGAATGCCTTGAAGTTAGTAGATTTTGATAGACATCTAAGCTATCCATAGACAGAGACAAATTATCGTCTTGAAGAAGTAAATCTACAAAGATTAGGAGAAAGGAGTCTGAAGAAAGTGTAGAGCATAAACAGGAAATGATTAGACAGATAACAGAATTATAAAAAAAGGAGAAGGCCGGTATGAAGAGGTTCAAGGCCAGCTAAGACAGTCCAAGAACACAGCAGTGGTAACAGTGTTGTAACTCTGCTCTCACAGCACTCCTGTGTGATCAGCCATCCCATTTTACAGAGTAAAAATTGAGGCAGAGAGAGATTAAAGCATTTATATAAGGTCATATTGCTAGTAATGGACACAGTTAAGAGGCATGCGGCTCCAGGATCTGGAATTCTAAGCACAGATGACATCAAAGATGAGGAAAGAACATGTGCTGGCAGGAAAGGTCAGGTGAAACATGGAGGCAATAGTCTGGTATGGAATTCCTACAGAGAAGATGGGGCCACTGAGGAGACACAGTAGACAGCAGTGGCTGAAAAAGGAGGGCAGGGTTTGTGGTGCTTCTGGCTTCTCGTGGCCCCACTTGGAACACTCTTCTGGCAACAGAGACCTCTCTCAGTCCTTGGCCATGTGCCTTCATTCCTCTCTTCACCTTACCAAAATAACGTGTCTGACCTAGGGACCCAGGGACCCAGGGACCCTGGGAAATTCTTTTCCTAACCACCCCCCAAACCTTGCCATTTCATCTCACTGAGGTCACATGTTTTAAGAAACAGATACTGACAGAGTATGTTATATTTTTGTTTCAGGGACTGGTAACCATCAAGGATGTGTCTCTGTGCTTTTCTCAGGAGGAGTGGCGGAGCCTGGACCCCTCTCAGACAGAATTCTATGGAGAATACATTATGCAGGAAAACTGTGGGATAGTGGTCTCCCTGCGTAAGCATGCCATTCCCCAGCCACAGATGATTCAGCCACTCAGAACAGAGCCACCTGATTCAGAGTTCTTGGACCTTATCTATCCAGGGATCTGTCTAGGAATTCACCCAAGAAAGAAAAGTAGAGTTAAGCCCCAGAGAACAAAATGAGGTGTTATTTTAAAAACAAACAGCAAGTAATACTGATTTGTGAAGTAAAAAATTTGAGACTCTGCTTGGTTGGGAATTGGAAAGTTCTTACAAAGCATAAACAGGAGCATCTGAAACTGAGTTCTTGGAAATCTGGAACCATCTGGAAGATGGGAAACAGAACATTGATCACTTGTAGTAGAAGTAATGTGCAGAAGGCCCGGGAAGGACAGCTGACCTGCAAGAATCTGAGTGGAAGAGAATAAACATGAGGAAGGCAGCTGTGAACATCTAGGACCAAGAGGGACTGAGCAGAAATAGGGCAGATGAAGAAGCTAGAGTTCCAAGGAATAATCTAGGAAATGGCTTTTTTAGACATATAAATTTCTCAGCTAATTAACATCTCAATTTTCTTTCCCATGAACAGAATTTCCAATTCCCAAACTGGACATGCTTTCTCCAGTAGGAGGAGGGGGACAACCAGGGTTCCCTGACCCCCAGGACACAGAGGAGAGAGACATTGTGAGGGTCACATACACAGGTAAGGACCCAGAACAGACTTGGAGTCACTGCCTTCACCTCTCTTAAGCTGTCATCATTATACGCTGCTCTAATTCCTCCTCTGCTTAGGGAGGTAGAGTCCAAAGGACCAGAAATAGTTTTCTTCAAAAGCAAGGTAGTGGCACAGAATGGTTTGGAGGGAAGGTACTGCAACCTTTGTGCGCCTGACTTCTGAAACATACCCATGGCACCTTGAAAAAGTAATTAACTCTTTTCGGTTTCCTCTTCTTTGAATTATTGTGTGGATTAAATATGTTAACAGATGAGAACAGCAAAACAGGGCTCAGCACCTGCCAAGGTCTCAGTCAGTGTTAGCTGTCGTTTGATCAGTGATGTTGCGGTGGTGGTTCAAACTCCCAGCCATCAGAGACTGCCTTCCACAATGGCTCCGGTATTGCTGATATGGGGGTGGAGGGGCACTCACCAGTGATGACTTAGGCAGGAAGATGATGATTAATAGTAATACATAATAAGTAATGGCAATCAGTGAATATTGATATTAGCACATGCCATTTACCAAGTGCTTACTGTGTGTAAGAATTCTGCTAGCCGTCTCATAGAAATGTTGAAAGAGGGGTGCTGTCACTCCTGTTTATGGCAGTGAAGGCTTAACAAAGCTAAATGGGAAAGCAGGAACCCAAACTGGGGCAATTTTTCTCCTAAGCCTCAATATCTACTGCACTGCTTTTTTTTTTTTTAAGATTTATTTTTATTGGAAAGTCAGATATACAGAGAGGAGGAGAGACAGAGAGGAAGATCTTCTGTCTGATGATTCACTCCCCAAGTGAGCGCAATGGCCAGTGCTGTGCCAATCTGAAGCCAGGAGCCAGGAACCTCCTCCAGGTCTCCCACATGGGTGTAGGGTCCCAAAGCACTGGGCCATCCTCGACTGCTTCCCCAGGCCACAAGCAGGGAGCTGGAGGGGAAGTGGAGCTGCCGGGATTAGAACCGGCGTCCATATGGGATCCCAGCGCGTTCAAGGGGAGGACTTTAGCCGCTAGGCCACGCCGCCGGGCCCAGCACTGCTTTTTTTTTTTTTTACCAGTTCTCCATTTTATTGATTTTTGGGGTATCTTCTTTTGGTTTCATTTTTTTTTATTAATTATTTTGCATTATGTGACAGTTTCATAGGCTCTGGGAATCCCCCCACCCCTCCCCACACCCGGTGGATTCCTCCACCTTGATGCAGTATTACAGTTCAAATTCAATCACGATTCTTTCCTTGCAAACGTATACCAAGCATAGAGTCCAGCTACTTATTGTCCAGATGGGTTGAACAGTTTCTTGGGGAGACCATTTCTGGTCCGAAGTTAGAGCTGGTAGAATATCATCCCAGTCAATTAAGAATCCCAATATAACATCAACAGCAATTTGCAACATTATGGAATTGACATGGTTTTGAGTAACCAGTATGTTAAAAAAAAAAAAAAAAAAAAGCAAGTTCTTAACCACAACTTATGATTAGCTCATTGACATTTCTATTTTAGTTTATATACAGGACCGGCTGCTATATACCTTAAAATGGCTATAAGGTACCATTCAGCTGTCTCGTGTCTATTTCATTTTAGTATTTAGCCATTTGTTGTGTTGAAGTATAATTTTACTGATCTTGGCAGATTTTAGGACAATCTAGACTGGCTTGCAACTCTAACAAGACATTTGTCGACAATTAAGGTGCAGAACATTTTTTTGGAGGGGTGCAGGAAAATCCTCAACACCATGGTGAGGAGTGTGCACTGCTTTTTATGACAGCAAAGAATGTTCTCTTGGCTCCTATGGTAGAGGCCTGTGCCCTGAAAGGCATCACACAACCTCAGCTGTGACTTGGGTCCTGGGGTCCTCTTAGGTCTCCCATTCAGATTTGGTGTTTTCCCTTTTCCACAGGAGATGCAAGTGAACATGAGGCAGATACAGAAGCAGATCCTCCCAGAACGTTCTCCAGTGTATCCGAAGATACTATTCTTTGGAGCCCAAAACAGGATGACAGCTGGGACTCCACTCATAGGAGCTCCAGAAGAATGCTCCTGGGCCCACCTTTCCTTCAGGAAGATAGCTTCTCAAACCTACTGTGTAGCACAGGGGTAGATTCCCTGTTAAGACTTCATACATGCCCCCAGTATGGGAAACAGTTTGTGTGGGGCTCCCATCTTGCTAGGCACCAGCAGACTCACACTGGAGAAAGGCCCTACAGCTGTCTCAAGTGTGAGAAGAGCTTCAGGAGAAGACACCACCTAATAAGGCACCAGAAAACCCACCTCCACGACAAGCCAAGCAGGTACTCTGAGTGTGGCAAGAATTTCAGATGCAATTCCCATCTGGCCAGTCACCAGAGAGTACACACAGAAGGAAACTACTGCAAGGACCAGGAAGCCAGTGAGAGTCCTGGGGCTAGGAAACAGCAGCGCGCTCCACTGGTGCCAAAATGCCATGTGTGCACCGAATGTGGGAAGAGCTTTGGCCGAAGGCACCACCTAGTGAGACACTGGCTCACCCACACTGGGGAGAAGCCCTTCCAGTGTCCACGCTGTGAGAAAAGCTTTGGCCGCAAGCATCACCGGGACAGACACCTACTGACCCACCAGGGACAAGGTCCTAGGAGCTGTTGGGACAGAAGGACATCTGCCTTTTGAAATGTGTTTCTGTTGCAGTTATGGCAAATCTGTGAGCTGGTGCTACTAGGAGTCACTGCCAAGCTTGTCCCTCTGCACCCCAACAGCCAAAACACGAGCCCTGGCAATATCTCTAGAAAGATGAGATTTTAGCATTTGCCACAGAATTTCTCACCTGTTCTGAGATACCACATAAAGAATGCTGGAGAACTTCTGGGAGACAATGCATACTACACAACTGGTTTTCGATCTGAGCTCATTCTCAAAGATACAGGGAGCACCGGTTATGGCTGATTGGATGAAGTCTGTGCCGTAACAGTTGTTAAATATTTTGAGTTTCACCCTTGTATACTAACTATATTCTCTCCATATAGAAAAAAACTACATATCAAAAGCTTGGAGAACTTTTGCAATACAGCAAATGGTTAAGCATCTATTAATGTGCTATTTCCTAAATTTATTGTGCCTCAGTATTCTACTTCACCTCCCACAGAACTGGTGACTGCATGCAACACATGCTGTGGAAGACTGGGTTAGCAAGTAACATGGAAACAGGAGAAAGTGATCAAGTACCCAGAGCCCCCTTTTAACCAGCAGAACCCGTGGTCCAGGACTCCTTCCTGTGTGGCTTCGTCATTCTTACCCTGTCATCCACACACACACCTGCACCTCTCACTTCCATCTGCCAAAATCAGAATAACGTTTGTGCTTATATTCCTCCCCCTCACCCTTTGCATACGCACACACAGAGCTAAGAGATTGTTACAGTGCTATGAGATGCACCGCATATCCCCAAGAAATCTCCCTGAACAGACCCTCTCCTCTTGACTTTTTTTTGTGTTTGTCTACATGTGTGCATGGTCTCTGAAGACAGTATGTTACCCAAAAACTGTACAAGGTAGCTTTTTGTAGGGGCTGTATTCTGGGGATGAAGGTAGAGGGAATTGTGTGGGTGTTCTTTACTTGTTTTCTGTAAAGATTAGAGCCCTGGTACAAAGGGCTAACTGATGTCATGGGAGCTGAGTACTTTCCCAGCATCACTGGGTGAATGTGCAGCTGTGGATGTATCCATCTAGGTCCAGATCACTGGGTCATAGGTGCAGACAACTACACACGCATGTGTCCAGGTCTGAATCACCAGGACACAGACTGCTTCCCCCAGAGAATCGCCTCCTCAGTGGGTCGTTGTTGGCTTCAGGCAAGGTGCATCCAAAAGCTTTGTGCTGAGTGGGGGTTTTGTGCTGTTTTGGCTTGAGTGCTGGGAAATTAGGACAGAATCACACTGTTTGTAAGTTGTTGCTATTACTCCTGTTTGATTTTGATTGCTTCATCAACAGGGAAATTATTCTTGAGGATCTCACTCCCCAAGAACTTCCTGAGGAAACCGCTATGGTTGAACTCTTTAGCTGGCTTAGGTTTTCCCCCAGTGCAGGAAGGTATCCATACTAATAGGCTTAACCTCAGGTGTCCAGACTAGGATTCTAAATATTGTGACATCTCATAGTCAATGGATTGCTGTTTTCATTGGAGATTATATTAATACCAATTTTAAAGATCTGTTTATTGATTTGAGAGGTAGTCAGAGAGAGAGGGGGAGATATAAAGACAGAGAGATCTTTTATCCACTCGTTCAGTCCCCAAATGACTATAACAGGTGAAGCCGGGCCAGGCCAAACTCAGGAGGCAGAGGCTTTTTCCAGGTCTCCCATGGGGAGAGAAGGTACAAGCAGTCATGCTTTCTGCTGCTTTCCCAGGCAAGGAGCACATCAAGAGTGAAGCAACCCAGACTTGAATTGGCACCCATATGAAATGCCTACTATACCACAATGCCAGCTCCAATATTAATCTTACAATTTTACCTTAAATGGGGCCCAGCAAAGTGACATACCAGGCTAATCCTCTTCCTGCAGTGCTGGTTTATGTCCCAGTTGCTCCACTTCTGATGCAGTTTCCTACTTATGGTCTGGAAAAAGAGCAGAGGATGGCTTAAGTCCTTGGGCCCTGTACCCACATGGGAAGCCTGGAAGCAGCTTTGGATAACCCACCTCCAGCCATTGCAGCCATTTGAGGAATGAACCAGCAGATGGAAGATTTCCCTCTCTGTCTCTCCTTCTCTCTGTGTAACTCTACCTTGTAAAAAAAATAAGTCCTTTTTATAAAAAAGTATCTTATATGTTAAGAAAGAGGAACTGAACTGAAACAATTTAATGATTCAATTTTTTAAGGAAAAGCTGAGCAAATAACAGCTCCTCAGAGTTCTGGACCCAAATGGAGTCGAAAACAGGGGCATTTTGCTGACTGGGCTTCTGAAGTATATGTGACTTCCCCCACCCCACCCCATCTGCCTGCAGCCACTCAGAGCATCATTCTTCCTCCGCCTGAAATGCATGTCTCTTGTTTGTAATCCAATAAAGAAAGCAAAGTAGCTTGCTGCTTATAAGGCAAGCCTCACCCCCCAGAGGTCCTCGAAGACAGGATCTGCATCAGGAGATGCCCCAGGGAGTAACAAAGTATTAGGTTCCAGTGGTACAATGCCAATTCTTTATTCTCTCACTTTAATACATATCAGTTCTAAATAAGCTATGATTTAGAACCCATTTTGGATCACAGATCCATCTAATGGAAAACATCCACTTTTGAGAAAAGTTATTTGCAATTTATTCACTTTTATACACATCAGAGCCCACCCATAGAATCAGTAAAATGGGCTCTAACACATTCATTATATGTTTGTGTCAAGAATCACGAGGCAAGGATCACCAAAACATCTTCAGTGCTCAAATACCAGGGCATCAGGGTGTTAGAACAGGATCTGGCCTTCAGGGACTAGAAAGATGATGCTTACATTCTACATTTCAATCAGCCCCTCCTCAAGCCTTGTTGGAAGGACTTGTGGGAAGTGTTCTTCCACACTACCAGATGGCACTTCTAAATGACACATATTAACTGCCAGTCTTTTATCTATTTTAGCAGTCAGAAAGACAGTCCCCAAAGTACTGGGCCCCTTGGGTCTTTCTGGTTTACCACTCTCTACCTTGATCCAACACCAGCTCCCTTGAGCAAAAATAAAAAAGCAACAGCCATCAGATGATTGAACAGAATTCAGTGGTTTGGTTTTTGTGGGTTTTATTTTTTGTTTGCTTTTTTCTACAGTGAATCAGCCTCAAACTTCTAGCCAGCTTCTTTCTGTCACCTGTCCCCGCCCCCGAACACACATACACACACACACACATTCCCTTTTGAGCAGCATATAAAACAGGAAAGCCCATCTTCAGAAGCCTGTCACTTTTGCGCATCTGCAGGTCACCACCCTGTTCCAAGTAGATTCCCCCTTTCCGTTTCAATAGAATTTCTTACACAAGAGTGTTTCCCAAGGCTACATTTTAAGCCTTAGCTCTAATTGTGGGAGAGAAAGTTATTCCCTTGCTAAAGTAGTTATGTCTTTATGGAGAAAGGGGGCTCATTTGGGATTAAATCCTTTCCCTCCAACACTCCTACCATTAAGTCACATTTCTTTTTTTTTTTAAGATTTATTTCTTTTTATTGGAAAGTCAGATATACAGAGAGGAGGAGAGACGGAAAGGAAGATCTTCCTTCTGATGATTCACTCCCCAAGTGGCCGCAATGGCTGGAGCTGCACCAAAGCCAGGAGCCTGGAGCTTTTTCCGGGTCTCCCACATGGGTGCAGTCCCAAGGCTTTAGGTTCACCCACCCTCATGTAATGTCTCTGCTGGAAAGAACCTTCCTTTTAGTCCTCACAGTCTGAGTTATAGGGCTTGCTTTACCCTTGACAGAAATGTGACTTTAGAGCCTGCCACGGTAGCCCAGCAGTTACAGTCCTTGCCTTACATGTGTCAGGATCCCATATGGGTGCCAGTTCAAATCCCGGCAGCTCCACTTCCCCTCCAGCTCCCTGCTTGTGGCCTGGGGAAGCAGTCGAGGATGGCCCAATGCTTTGGGACCCTGCACCCACGTGGGAGACCCGGAGGAGGTTCCAGGTTCCCAGCTTCGGATCGACGCAGCACTGGCCATTGCGGCTCACTTGGGGAGTGAATCAGCAGAGGGAAGATCTTCCTCTCTGTCTCTCCTCCTCTCTGTATATCCAACTTTGTAATAAAAATAAATAAATCTTTAAAAAAAAAAAAAAAACAGGACACTCTATCAGGACTATGGTTCTCAAAGTACAATCTTAAGATCAGCAGTAGTGGGCCCGGTGCTATAGCCCAGCGGCTAAAGTCCTCACCTTGCACATGCCAGGACTCCATATGAGGGCCAGTTCTAATCCCGGTGGCCCCGTTTCCCATCCAGCTCCCTGCTTGTGGCCTTAGAAAGCAGTCGAGGATGGCCCAAAGATTTGGGACCCTGCACCCGCGCGGGAGACCCAGAAGAGGCTCTGGACTCCTGGCTTTGGATCAGTTCGGCTCTAGCTGTTGAAGCCACTTGGGAAGTGATCTCTCTGCCTCTTCTCTCTGTGTATCTGAATTTACAGTAAAAATAAATAAAATAAATAAATCTTAACAAATAAATAACAGCAGAAGCAATGTTACATCAGAACTTGTTAGATATGCACAGCCGCTGGCCCCACTCCATACCTACTAAATCAGAAACTGCACGTGAAGGCGGACAAGCAGGTCCCCAGGATATACAGTGTGCCTGAAGCTTGAGAACCTCTGTGGGAGATCCAAATTCCAATTCAGGCAGTGGTTTTCTGCACCCTCCCACCCCCACACCAGTCCTACTCCCACAGTAAGTTGGATCTTCAAACTCATACTGTCAGGTTTACACCCTCATCTCATTAGGCTTGCCTCAAGTTCTGCTCTTTTGTTCCCAGCTCTTCACTCATCTTTAACCCAATTTTCACCAAGTTCAGAGACTTTGATGAGGCAATGACTAAGTTCCCACTGTTAATTTGGGTTGGGGCTTCCAATACAGTCACTGGAGAATCCCTTCGCTCCCCAGCCAGCCAGAAACTGACAACCTGAAGACTCCAGACTGAGGACATGTGATTAACTCTGTGTTCAGACAGTGTTCTATTTTTTCATTGTTTCTTTTCATCTGCTCCCTATTCTGTTTGATTCACTGTGCCATTCGCAGACATCCAAGCGCCTAACTAAACTACAGCAAAGTGAATTTCAAAATTTAGATCATCTCAGATGAGGCACGTTGCTAGCATTTTCCTACTAGTTGGGTTTGCATAGGATTAAAGCAGTGATGCTCAATTAAGGGTGAGGACAAATATTAATATCACTTAAATTTGTTTTAAATACGCATACTTTCTTCTCCACTATGGAAGACATTAGACCGTTCCAGAGGAAAGCTTGGTCAAGTATGCAACCAGAAAGAGCTTCCAAGCAGTTCTAATACCTGTTCATTTCTACCTTTACCCCTTTGCCGGAGTCTAGCTCCAGAAGAGTGCGTGGAGAAGGCGCAGAAAAGAAATGGAGCACTACAATTTCAGGTGGTCGTAGAGACATCCACCAGGCCTTGCCATGCAGCGGCAAATTCCTTGTGGTCTTGTCTGCAATGAAACAGTTCTCTTCACACCTTCATATCCTCCACACCCACCGTGTGGACCCCAGCACCCCTTCCCAAGAATCTAAAGAACTTTTTGGCTATTCCAGTTTCCTTCATTCCTGTGAATTTGGCTGAAATATCTGGCCCTTTCCAAGTCAGCTACTCAGATGTTCACTTTCCTTGGAACCGCTGCTGTGTCCTACCACAGCCTTGGCATGACAACTACTCCCACACAGTTCTTAACTTCTGCCTTTAGAACTAAACCATTCATATTTGCTCCATACACAATGCCCAACATTCATTGTTGAGAAAAGCAAAGACCTGGACATTTATTATCTGGCCTTTCCCATCTCCTTATATTTTATACGCTCTCTGTAGCCCTAATAGTTTCCTCTTCCCGGTTAATAATGCCATCATTGTTGAATTTTTTCAAGCAATTCGTATGCCATATTTTAGGCCCCTCATCATTTTACCAACACGTAAAGTCAGCTAAAATCATACAAGCCCAGTCCCAACACTGTGAATGTTTAACTTGGTATACGGTCAGTGCAGCAGAACTCTCACTCAAAAATGGTTTCACTAGGTACTGATGCTGTGTGTTTTTCTGCCTCAGCAACTTTTCACACCAGGGTGACTATTAATAGAAATACTTAAGTCTATGCTGGATGTTTTTACACATTAATTTAACTGGGGATTAACATAAAAGGCACAGGCTTTCTAGGTAAAACATATACATTCATTAAAATGAATCCTAAGTGCAGGGACACCGTCCTAAAAGAAGTTTTAGTAAAGAACCCTCTAGATAAGTGGAACACCTCTACATAAAGGGTGGTTGCTCTTCTCCTAACATACCCTCCTCTGTAGAATTCAGTTCGTATTGGCCAATGTTTAACATTCATTCAACACTGCTTTCTAAGCCTGAAAGGCTGTGGTTGTCCTCCACCTGCTTTCTTTCCTCCCAAAATGGCAAGAGAAAAAGAATCTAGGCTTCTCTCCTCACCCTACCTCCCAGGACAGGCTCACAGTAACAACCAGCCTCCTTTCCCCTTCAGGTGCAATAAAGAGCAGACAGACACAAGACGGTGGGAAGGTCTTGCAAATACTTTTCCATTTCAACGAGCATGAGCGCTGAGCATTTGCAGAAGGGTAGTGTACTCCCACACTACGGACTCCCCACCACCTGCCGAGGCCCATCACACTTCAGGGAAGCCTTGGTGCTGGCCTTCCCCTGCCCCCCAGAAACCCGGTCCGTTTTCAACGGGGATGGCTTCTGCGAGGTGCATTTCACCGCCTTCTTCTTGTCCTTCTCTTCATTTTGCCTCACGCTGGACCTCGTTTCCTCCCGTGACCCGAGCCTGGTGTCTTCCTTCGAGGCCCGTCCTCTCCCCTCGTCCATCTTCCTGGCTCTCACGTTTTCCTTGGCTTTTGGCCTCATCCTCCTTGTCCTTCCGTTTACCTTCGTGCTTTGTCTCCATACTGCCCTGGCCTTCTTGGCAGCTTTGCGATTCGTGTGGCGCCTCCGAATGCTTCTGGATCCAGTGGGGGCCCTCCTCGGAGGCAAGCGGCCAGCCTCCTCCAGTCTCGGGCGTCCTGGCTTTCTCTTTGGCTTGGGAATCTTCCAGACCCTGAAGTAGCCGGCGGCTTCGCTGCCACTGACCCGCAGGAGCGTGCCCTTCACCTCGGGCCTGGAAACTTCGCCAGAGTGACGGCGGTTCTTCCTGCGCACCTCGTAGCCTGCGTTTCCGAGCTCCCTCTTGAGAGCAGCCAGGGTCAGCCCTTTGTGGGCAGCAATGGCTCGCAGCAGCAGCTGGGACACTTTCAGCACGGATCGCGGGCTCCGCCTGGATGAGCCCCCGAGCGCTCTCTCTTCAGGCTGCGGGCTTTTTACCTCTGCGCCTTGGGATTCCCCACTGGGCTCAGCCGCTTCAGCCATGGCCCCGCTCCGCCTCCGCGGGGCCACTGGCTTTGGGCCTCTCCAACCAAGCAAGGCCCACGCTGGACCAGCGAGGCCACGTCACAAACGCCGCGCACACAAGGCTGGCAGCCCCACCCAAGTAGGCCTCTGCTTCCAACAACCAACCAGACGCAACCTCCTGCTAGGTCTGAGCCAATCCAAATGTTTAAAGCAGAGAGGCTTGGGATGTGTCTGAGTAAATAAAAAGGACAGCTACTTGAGCTGTTGATGGAGGGCACCAAGTGACTGTGTCCATGTCTCTTTTTCTCACCAAATCCATACACCCTTCCACAGGGGTGGAGGTGGGAGGACAGTAGCAGGAAATGAGATTCAGAAAGGCAGGTTGCAGCCAGGCTGTGAAGGAGAGATACCAACATAATGACACAGTGTTAAATGATCACACACCAGGGGGTGGCATGGTCTAGAATGAAACCTACAGCTACTTAATTCTAAGTCGCAAGTATTCACTACTACAGATATCCTTTTTGCTTAAGGCTGATTCTCTTCCTCTTTTATACTGCTGCTACAGAAGAGACGTTTAATCTCTATAATAAAGTTCAGAGTCACTCAGATTCAAGATCCTTACAAGTACCCACTGTGCCTTTTTCCAGTCTTTAAATTGGGACCAAGTCGATCTAAAGGCAGGAGGCAGGAGCTTCCTCCAGGTTTTCCATGTGGGTACAGGGGCCCAAGGACTTGGGTCATCCTCTACTGCTTCCCAGGCCATTATCAGGGAACTGGATTGGAAGTGGAGTAACCAGAACACAAACTGGTGCCCACATGGAATGCCAGAGCTTTGAAGGTGGAGGATTAGCATTGTTGAGCCACAGCACCAGGCCCATGGCATGGTATTCTTGCTGGGAGAGTCCTGAGGCGGCACAAAGCATCATCTGGCAAGAGCACAGGTGGAAAAGGGATCACATGGGAAGCCAGGAAGCACAAAAAGCAACTTGGCCTGAGTCAGCTTTTATTAAACTGATAAGAACAGATACTACACTTGATCTTAGCCAAAAGACCGAGAAGCGATGAGTCAGCTTTTGTAAACAACCCTTTGGTAAGAATACTTTCTGAGGGTACATCCAATAGCTTAAGGACCTTCCATTAGGTCTGTTTTTTTTTTTTTTTAAACTATTTTCTGTGGAACTTTCTTTGTTAATGTTTACTTGTTTATATTCATTTGCTTAAACAGTAGAAAGAGGATGGGGATGAAGAGAGATCTTTCCTCTGCTGGTTTACTACAAAAATGCCAACAACAGAGAGGGCTAGGCCAGGTTAAAGCCAGGAGGCTAAAACTCTACTCAGGTATTCTACTGAGTGCCAAGTGTCCGAGCACTTGAGCCATCGCCTGCTGCACTCAGGGCGTACATTAGCAGGAAGCTGACTTGGAAGTAGAGTAGCCAGGACTCAAACCAGCACCTTAGTATGGGATTCACTTAATCCACTATGCCACAGAATTCTCCCTATAGCGCCCCCTTTTCAAAGATTTATTTTTTGTTTTTGTTGGAAAGTCAGATTTACAGAGAAAAGGAGAGACAGAGAGAAAGATCCTCCATCTGCTGAAAGTCAGGTTTAGTCAAAGGGAGAGAGAGAGAGAGAGAGAGAGGTCTTCATCTGTTAGTTTACTCTCCAAATGACCATGGCACCCAGAATCGGACCAGACCAAAACCAAGAGCCAGGAGCTTCTTGCAGGTGCCCCGCTTGGGTGGCAGGGTCTCAAACATTTGGGCCATCTTTCACTACATTTACTAGGCTATTGGGTGAGAGCTGGGTGGGAAGCCCATGTTGGTTGCCAATGTAGGAGGCAGTGGCCTCAAGGATGACTTATGAGTCACATCTCTCCAATACGGAGCATAGTGCTCATTCTAGGGTCTTTGTTAATCATGGTGCCTTGACCTTTCTATTTGTAGCCCCTGCTTTCTGCAGGAGTCCTCTTCTCTCAGTTTACTGCCACTTTCTGGAGTGATCTAACCTCTAGTATCTTGTTGGAGGTGAGTGGTTAGGAGAACCAGCATGTCTAAATATGTCCATGATGTAAGTAACTCATCAGAGACACATTCCTGCCATCACACTAATGTTCCATGTTTTATCTCTTGTGAAGGAACTGAATTACTTTCCATCTTCATTACTAAAAATATCCTGTGGTACTGGGCATAATGAGATGAAAGTGTCTGTTTTACAAGGGGATTTGATCCTTCCATGGGTGGTTGAGAGAGGCATGCTAATAAGCTGATCCTGAGTTCAGGACTAATTTCTGACACACGCAAAGTGACTGCCCAGGGCAGGCCAGGGGACAGAGGATCGTGCTCAGGCCACCCTGAAGTCCCACAACAGGTGGAGTTGGCACCAGAGTCACCATCTTCCTTGGGGTGCTTGAGTAAGATCTGCAGAGGCATTTCCTGGACATCAGTTCTTTACTTCCTACTTTAATGAATCCCAGTTACTCCTGATGTCTGGCTTGTCACTTGAGAGCCCCTAAAGGCTGCTTCTTAATTAAGCTTCTGAAACACACTTACAAGCCAAGTCTTAATTGAGCCAAAGCAAAGCTGCCTGTGGAGGATTCTGCTTGGAACCTGTGGGAGTATCTAAGCAGCAATGCTAAGGAGGCCCTGAGGCTACCTTCCATCCCCTCAGTCTGCTCCACAGACATCAGGGAAGGGGAAGTGCAGGTTTGCACTGAGCAGAGACTGGCCCCAAATGCCACAGGAAGTGTGCATGCTCTCACTAGTTCCCTGTTTCACTGGGGAGTAAGTGTGGAAGTTACTGCTGGCCACTGACTTGTACCAGGCAATGCCCTGCATTATAATTTTCTGTGGGAGTAGCAGTTATGGTTGAGACTATTAAACCTGGAAAAAGTTAATCTGTGGTTTATATCTTCCTTTGGTTTACTTTAGGAAATGAAAATATTGCAAGGTCATGTTCTTAGAGTAAGCAGAACCTTTGCAAGGATCTGGCAGATGACTGGCAAGCAGGCTGGGCCCTCCCCAAAAGCTCATGGAAAATGCCCTCTCACCCTGCAACTAGAAGAATATTCAGTTCACTCAGCCTGCCATGTGCCAACCAGGGATCAGTGTCACAGGAGACAGATGAGCAAATCATGCCTTTGCCTTCAGGTAGGTAAAAATCTGGCAGAACCAAGAAGAGATTTTAAAAATCACTGGAAGTTTGTGCATATGAAGTACCACTAATGAGACACAAGCAGAAACCAGATTGCATTTAGGGAAACTGTTGGGTATAATGGCTAAGGTGTTGTTGGAGACCCCTTATGCCAACCATATCGGAGTGTTCAGGCTTGAATCCTGAACCTCATCCAGCCCCTGCTGTTACAGGAATTTGGGGAGTGAACCAGCAGATGGGAGTGTTCGCTCGCTGTCTTCCTTCCATGTCCAGGAAGCCTTGCTGGATCAGCACAGTGTCTTCCTTGTTGACTTAGGGCAGATCCGCTGTGGTCTTCTCCAACCAGTGCGTGGTTCATTTTCTAACCATAGTGCAATAGAAGCTGCTGTGACGCTCTTTCCTCAAGAGATCCCAAGCACAATCTTGCTCATATTAATTCAGTAATTAGGGAAGGTATGGTAGAGTGGGGGGAGCTGTCTTCACTCCCATGTTTTTCTCCTTGTTAATGGACAACTTCATAACATGCTTAATGTGTGTTTTTTTTCATTTATGTGATTTCTAAATACAGTTATTATTTTGTAGGCACGTCTTTTTTCTTTTATCTGTTGCATCCCCTAGTTTGCTACTCAAACACCTGTAACAGCTAGTGGTGAAATAAGCCAAAGCCAGAAGCCAGGAATTCAAGCCAGGTCCCTGAGGGCCTTTTTTTAAAACTACACTCCAAGTTATGCGCCTCATTCTGTGTCTTATTTTATTCACTGAGCACTATTTGTCACCTCTGTCTACCTTGCCTCATGTTAGCACATTTTTCTTGACTTTGGTGCCTGGCTGCTCATAGTATGTAACTGCTACCATGTCCCTGGGCACTCTTCCCAAGGCAGCTCCAACTCGATGGCATACAAATAGCCCTGCACTGAGCAGCCTGTGAACTCCTCTGGACTTGTCAAGAGTTTGTTTTATGTTACTTAGGAGAGGAATTGTTGGGCTACTCGCTATGAACCTGTCTAATGTGTTCAAGAAATGTCAGCTAACTTTCAAAGAGTGGTGGAACCAATCTTGAAGAAGTGGAATGTTCTCTGATGCCATGTGCCAGGAAACACTTTCTAGAGTTCCGAGTTTTGCTGTTTTGATAGGTATAAAGTGCTGTTGTTGTTGGCTTAGTTTGTACTTGGTCACTAGTTGTTTTGATCAGAGTCTCACATACCTGTTAGCTTTTTCCTCCAGTGGATTACCTGGGCACATTCTTTGCTTCTTTGTTCAAGTAGGGTTTCAGCCTTTTGCAAGAGTTTCTTATATAGTCTGGAGTGAGATGACATCCTTGTCAGTCACTTTTAAACAAAGCAAATACTTTCTCCATTCTTCTATCTGCATGTTAATTTCTTCCATGATGCCCTGTATGGTACAGGTTTCGCTTTATGGCTTGTGCCCTTGACAGTGTTGAAACACAGGTGCCCCTCTTAGTGGTGCTGGCTCTGTACCTGACATCTCCAAACTAGAGTTCACCGCAAAGGTCCCTCCACTCCTCTTCATGGATCTCCAAATAATGGTACTGATAGAATGTAAAGCTAATGGATTTGAGCTTTTGGCGCCTGGAAGTCTCAGCTGTAGGTGTCCTGTCTTTTTCTTCCCACACCCCTCGCTGCACGCGTCTTTCCTTTTACATCCTTGACTATGGGGAACTCTGCAAGCCAGTCACCTGCGGATTTTGCAGACTCATATGTGTTTAACAGCGCCAGCACTGCAATAAGAACTGTGTCCAGAAGAGTAGTCTTTGCCAGGTCACCCCTCTGAGGGACAGCATTTACATTCATCAACATCCCCTTGGAACTTGGCTTTGTATCAGCTTATTTGTTCCCGATAACTATAATCCAGTTTTTCTGCTTTAGTGGCCTCTGATACCTTCTTAGAGTGACACAATTCCTTCCTCTCCGTATCTTCTTCCAAAGGACTCCTTTATTTCTCCACTATCAGGATACAGGCGCCATACAAGACTGTCTGGATGACATCAAGCACTTCTCATTTGCCTTCTGTCACTTTGCTTTTTCATTTTATGTTATGTCTCCTTGCTTTCTCTCCTTCCTATGCTCTTTCTTCAGCCGGTCCTTCTGAATTCCACAAATGCTGGGCTGACTTTGTGGGCCCTGCTCCTGTGCACAAAGGCCAGCACTCCTTCTCCAGCTGCGTCAAAACTTCGTTCCTGGTCAGCTCTGGGGCAGAGTGGCTTAGGCTGCCACTTGCTAAATCAGCATCTCAGATGATACCCCAGCCAGGGCCTGCTGTTCACATACATCCCATGTGGGACTGATATCATACCACTTGTGATGCCATAGTTCATAATGGGTGCAGATTTGAGGCCCGACTGCTCCGCTTCTGACCCAGCTTCCCAGCAATATGCTTGGGAAGCAGCCCCTTTCCTCTCCAAACTACCAAGAAGAGGAAAAGCCAAACAAGCAGAATCTCCCAGGTCACACCCCCCAATGCTCAGTATGCAGCACTGTGAGACACTACCATGGCACCATTGCCAGCGTCACCCAAACCGTGGGGTGATCAAGGGGAAGTGTGCCACGGCCGAGCATGCTGGAGAGGGCCCATGGCCAGACTCTCCTGACAGTCCCCTTCACTTGCACTCACATAGTCCTTGTTTACCACTCTGAACTGGTGCTGCCTGGGCTTCATGGCACCTGACTCATCTGTAAAGTCAGGCAACTGGGAGGTGGCTGGTGGGTGAGCCCAACCACACCTTTGCCTCCACCACCAATTGCTGGGATGTCTGCTCTTCAGCTGCAGCTTCCTTCAGAAGCTGGATGTTAATCTTAATGTTGCCTCCAGCCTACAGACAATATTCCAAGTCATTTCACATTCACTGAAGAATAGTGAGGGAAGTGGGGGTATTTGGTGCAACAGTTAGGACACAGCTAGGAGGCCTGTGTCCCACATCACAATGCTTAGTTGGCATCTCAGCTTCCTGCTAATGCAGCAGTTGATGGCTCAAGTAGCTGGTCTCCACAACCCATTTACAAGATACGGGTTTTGTTCCTGGCTCCTGGTTTTGGCTCAGTCTAACCCCAGCTACTGCATGTGTGGAGGAGTCAACCAGTGGATGAGAATATGCTCTGACTCACTTGCAGTCTCCAAGTAAAATGGTGAAAATTTTAAATATTTTTTTCTTTGAAAAGCAGAGAGAGGAAAAAACTTAAAAAAAAAAAAAAGCGGAGAGAAAGACAGAGAATCTTCCATTCATTCTCCAAATAGCCAGAATGGCTAGAGCAGGGCTAGACCACAGTCAAGAGCCAGGAACTCTGTCCTTGATTCCCACATTTTTTTAAAGATTTATTTATTTTTTTATTACAAAGCCAGATATACGGAGCTGAGAGGAGCAGAGACAGAGAGGAAGATCTTCCATCCAATGATTCACTCCCCAAGTGAGAGCAATGGCTGGTACTGCGCCAATCTGAAGCCAGGAGCCAGGAACTTTCTCCTCTGTATCTCCCACACCGGTGCAGGGTCCCAAGGCTTTAGACCATCCTCGACTGCTTTCTCAGCCCACAAGCAGAGAGCTGGATGGGAAGTGGAGCTGTCAGGATTAGAACTGGCGCCCATATGGGATCCCAGTGCGTTGAGGGTGAGGACTTCAGCTGCTAGGCCATGCTGCTGGGCCCGATTCCCACACCTTGACAAGTACTTGGCCCATCTTCTGCTGCTTTTCCCAGGTGCATCTGCAAGGAACTGGATCAGAGGAACAGCCCAGACTCAAACTGGCGTTCTGATATGGGATGCTGGCATCCCAAGTGGCAGTTTAGCTCACTGTGCCATAACATGGTCCCTAAAACAAACAAACAAACAAAAAATTCAGAGAGCATCTAGTTGTGCCCATGTGCTCTGTTGGCCTTCCCTTGGTCCCCACACCTTCACATAGCCGTTTACATTCACATACCTGCCTGTTAATGGGCCCAATGAAGTGCACAAGTTCACAAAAATAAAGGATCAGCACTAAAACTTGCAAACCAAGTACTGTGACCTTCAAGAAATTTTCAGAGATCAGTGGAGGACTCTTCTTTTTTTCTAGGGAAGGCTGCTTCAGTAACACTCAAAATGGCTCACAGAATACGAACACACAGAAAGATGCAAACCTGGGTCAAGAATTAATTCACAGGCATTAGACTCGGTGTGAAGAAATTATAGTACAATGATTAGTTATAGTTGTGTGCACAGTTGTGTTACCAAGAAAGTTGCAATTCTAAGTAAGTCTAAAGGTATTCTTTAAATACCGATGACACTTAAAAGTGTGAATGATGGGGCCAGCATCTTGGTATAGTAGGCTAAGCCTCCACCTACAGCACCAGCATCCCATGTGGGCACCGGTCTGTGTTCCAGCTGCTTCACTTCTGATCCAGCTCCCTGCTTGTGGCCTGGGAAATCAGCAGAGAATGGCTCAAGTCCTTGGGCTTCTGCACACAAGCAGGAGACCTGGAGGAAACTCCTGACTCTTGCTTCAGATCAGCTCAGTTGTGGCCATCTGGGGAATGAACCCAAGTATGGAAGATTTTTCTCTTTCTGTCTCTCATTCTCTCTGCCTTTCAAATAAAAAAATGGAATAAAATATAAATGATAAGAAAGCTCTGGATCATCTAGAGGGCCATATGCTCCCTTTCTTCAGGGATGTGCCATAGACCCAAAGGCCCTGGGAAGGCAATGAGCTGGGTACACACTGTTGAGCCACAGACTCATTGATTCAGCCAGGAAGCATCCCAAAGGCACAGAAAGAATCACAAAAATAATGCCAAGCGGGAAGCAGCATCCCCAGGAACATGCCACGGGGACAGCAGTGAGGGAGGAGCCTAAAGAGCTGGTGGTGATCTCTTAACTGGGAGGCACACGAAAAAGCAGGAAGACCAAGAGGAGCCCCAGGACCTGGTTCCAGACCGTGCCATCACCTCCCGGGACTGGTGAGCAATGAGTTCTGAAGCCAAGCTCTGCCTCCCCTTTCAGCTTTAATGACACCTTTATGAATTTAACAAAAATTACCAACTATTTCCCTAGAAGTAAAAGCCCATATTTGGAATCAAGAAGATTTTCCTTTTACAGGTAGCCTAAGAGAAGAAAAGAGGACCAGAGGATATGAAGGGAAAGCAGTTTCAGAGCTGATAGCCTCGGCTGTAGCCCCTTCTCAGGAAACAGGTATGATGCCAGGAGCACTCAGGATGAATGACCAAGAGAAGAGGACACAGGGCCAGGCAACTCATCCAGGGTGAAGCAGCTGAAACATTATTGGTAATAATGCTGGCCTTGACCTTGGTGAGATAGTATGTCTGGAACATGTAGCTGGGAGGAGCTGGTGTTGTGGTGCAATAAGCTAAGCTGCCACCTGCGATGCCAGCATCCTATATGGGAGCACTGATGCTGGCCCCTTCTGATCCAGCTCCCTGTTAGTGTGCATGGGAAAGCAGCAGAGGATGGCTCAGTGGCTTGGGTCCCTATTTCAGGTTCTCCTGTCCTCAGCCTGGCCCAGGCCTGGCCAGTGCAGACATTTGGGGAGTAAATGATTCCGTCCCTCCCCCAAATTCAAATGAACACAATTCCTTAGGGGAAAAAAAAGGAAGCATGGGAGAGAGGGAGAGAGAGAGAGCGAAAGAGAAGGAAGAAAGAAGGAAGGGAGGAAGGAAAGAAGAAAGCAGGTGAGTGAAAGAAAGAAATGGAGGGAGGGAGAGAGAGAAAGAGAAAGAAGAAAGGAAGGAAGGAAGGAAGGAAGGAAGGAAGGAAGGAAGGAAGGAAGGAAGGAAGGAAGGAAAAGAAAGAAAGAGAGAGAGAGAAAGAAAGAAAGAAAGAAAGAGAAAGAAAGAGAGAGAGAGAGAAAGAAAGAAAGAAAGAAAGAAAGAAAGAAAGAAAGAAAGAAAGAAAGAAAGAAAGAGAGAGAGAAAGAAAGAGAAAAGAGAGAGACAGAAAGAGTACGTATAGTTGAGAAATGATCTATAGGGGCAAGTTGGCCAGCACCTTCCTAGGCAGGACCTAGACCCCCATGTTCCCATGAAGTTTTGAGGAAGCACTGGAGAGACAGACAAGCATCTCTGAGTGTGCACTCTGAGCTATGGTGGGAGAAGAACTACCCTCGCAGTAGAAGGATGCAAGAGAGGCTGTGGAGGCTGGTTAGTTTACCACAGCTTACCTTCAGATTCTTCAGATACATTCTGTCTCCTTAGCTTCTGCCACCCACCTCCTGGCACAGGGCCAGGCCTCCGGTGGGCACTTGGTGGCGCTTGCCAAAGCTCGGCAAGAGTGTCACATTGTTATTCTCCAACAGATGGCACCATTACAGCATTCCCGACAGAGCAGGGGTCCTGCATTAAGCACTGTGCCGCCAAGAGGACTCTGCCTCCAGGACAACCCAGAAGCGATAGGAAAATGTGGCAAATGGAGTGAAAGACTCAGGAACACACTGCTGGCACTGCGACATTGCTGCTTACCGCAGTGGGGATTCTGGCATGTCCCTGTGGGATGAAAATGTGTCTTTTCTAGTCGCAGGGAGAATAGATGAAAGTATCCAGGGAAAGAATTGTTCCTCAATTTATGAAAAGCTTCCAAACGAACTGCTTTACTTCACACATTGAGGCAATAGCCTAGGGTGCTTCTAAAGTCACAAGGTGATGTTGGCTGCAAGGGAGCGCAGGGGAAGTCACCACATACCTAGCAGCAGTTTAGCTGTACTGTGCAGACACTGTGGCACACACGTGTCTTCATTCTGACAGGTGAAAGAACCCCTTAAGACAGCCTACCTGGACCAGGGAGGGGGCCGTGCTCCTCACCTCTCACACTTGAGCAGTGCTTGGAACCCAGGGCGCAGGCAGGCTCAGCAACAGCCCAGGACAATTTTTAGCACACAGTGTGTGTCAACATAGACAGTCTTGACTGGACAGGTGGCGAGCAGTGAGGGAAGCTTCTGCTGTGAGAAATACTCCGCAGACCTGGGGGCAAGGGCACTGGCAGCACTAGGCCTGGGCAGAGACACCTGGCTCACACCCTCAGTGCCCTTAGGCTTGCTGCTCCTCTTTTTTCCTCACTTTTTGAGAATCAGGTTTAAACATGGAACTGTATAGTTCTGCACTTGGTTCCAAGGTGTGTCATCCCCTGGAGTCCCACGGTGCCAGGACCAATGAGAGCCTGGTGGGAATCCCAGCCGATACTCCTGTGACAAGAAGGGCTGAGCAGGACAGGAGGCTGCAGAACCGTATTTGCTGATGGAAAACTGTTTGTATCTGAACCCGGAGAACCAGATAGGAGAATGGACTGAGGGCACAGGACAGGAGGCATAAAAGGAGAGCTGAAAGTGGTGGGGGTTGAAGGACCAGACCGGACACACCCAGACATCAGTGAGTGAGCTAAGCTGCCCTGGGCACTCCTAGCAGACTCTGCAGGCTGAGTTCCAGAGAACAGAGCAGTGTGGGACGCCGAGACCCCAGCTCCTTCCTCCCCAAGAGCTGGTCCTCTGGCATGTCATCTTCGGGTTGCTCCCTGCCTCAAATCCAAACTGCCCTGACCAAAATGCAGAGTAACAGAAACTGAGCCAATTCCCTTTCCAGTCAGGGACTCAGAACAGCAACTGGCAGACTGGTTCCCACTTAGGGTGCTGTGAGTCAGACACCCAGGTTCAAGTCTTGGCCTGTGACCTTGAGCGAGTCCTAGAGTCTGTGTCTAAAAATAGCCACAGTGCTACTTGGGAGGGTGTGCTCAACAAGTGCCTCCAGACCTGAGTGCTGGAGCTGTGAGGGGGGCCTCGACCGCTTCTTGCACGCATCCTGTTCTTTTAAGCCACTGCCCACCACCGTGCACCTACACCCACCAAGAACCTGGAAAGGCCTGTGCCAGCTCAAGGATGTCACTATCCCTTTCCTTAATTCTCTCCTGAAGGGTACAGTTTCTTTAAATAAGAAAAGATCCAACATTACAGTTTCTGGAAGCTTCCCTAAGTAGTCTTACTTTCTCAGGGGGGCTAGTTATCACCATTACCCCCATCCCAGGGAATTATAAGGAAATTCACATTTGCACAAGACTTCCTATAGGTCTTATTCATTTTTCTCTCCCAACAACCAAATCCTCATTTTATATACATGCAGAAACTAACGAATCATACCATGTTAGAACTGAGATGCTGGCAGATTTGTGCCACCAGGACTCTCCCCGCTTACCCCACCTCCACTCCACCCCCGCAACCCAGAAGCAGCCAGCAGCAAGACACACACAGGCATGGACACACCCAGGACCCTGGCTCATCCCTTCTCCAAGCTTGCTCCAGGGAAGTCTTGGAAAATCTCTGTGGCTCAAGGCTGTAGATGAGCTGATGTCAGTGCAAGCATTCTGGGGAACACCTTACCGGCATCCTCCACTAGAGACCTGAGCAGTTATGGTGCTTTCCTTTGTGATGTGTCACTCCACACTTAGAGATCCAGGGCAATCCCTCCAGAACAATCCCTCCCACTCCACCCCCTCTCCCAACTGCCACAGAACAGGTGTCCAACCTGCCATTCCAGAACCCAGGCTTGCAGACCATCTCCCTGGGGGCAAGACATTGCACTGAAAAGAGGTCTTTTGCACAAGTGCAACTCCAGCTACTGCAAACCCTCCTGAACAAGGCCAGGGGAGTCTTCAACATATCCTACTGCTCACCTAGCCAGAGGTCAAGGGCCAGCACAAAAGGGAAAGCAGGCAGAGATGGCCGAGCCTGCCCCGACTAGGGCAAGGATAGTCAATTCCTTGGAACTGGAGACAAGGACAGAAGCAGGAAGCCCTGGTCCACGCAGGGCGCCCAGAAGCCCCTTCCCTCACCCCTTAGTATCAGTCAGCAAGGAGGAAAGATGATGCCTTTTTATTGAGGTTAACACAAGGACAGCGCCGAGGAGAGGTACACAGAGGAAGGGCACGTGGTCATCACTCAGGAGGAGGGAGGCACATCGGTTCAGGGACCTCAGGACAGCAACATGCTCCATGCCCTGGGTGGGTTGGGGGGAGGAAGGGAAGCGCCACGACACTTGGGGGCTCACGGGAGGGTCTGAAGCTTCCTGAACTAACACCACAGCCACAGCCCTGTCCCTCGGGGCTCACACACTACTGTACAGTGGACACGGACACGATGGAGGCGACACGGAGAGGCAGTGGGCAGGGGCACACTGACAGCAAAGGGAACTGCAGCTAAGCAGGTGTGGCCAGGAGAGACAGTTCGGCTGCAGCTCCGAGAGTGCCTCAAACGTCCCCCTTGGTCTCTGCTGCCTGCGAGAGAGTGGGAGCCTTTATTCTCTAACCCCAGAGAGAGGAAAAGCGATCCCGTGCACAATCCAGAGGCTGACCTATTACTGTGTCTTCATGCATATTCGCGGCCAGCTCCTCCCGGAGCGCCCTGGGAACCCCATTCCGCTTTACCAATCACAGCGCAGACTCGGGGAGCCGGGGCGGGGTGGCGACTTCTGCAGAGCACACAGTGTCTGGTATTTAGCACAGGGGCACCTTCCTATTGCCAGAACAGAATCTGCCCCTCGCTCCACTCACCCAAACCCCCGGACCTCCTTAATTTCTATGTAAATGGTTGGAGACTGTCGGCTGTAGTCCCAGAGGAGTCCTTGTTTGGAATAGAAAAGGCAGGGTTCTATGTACATAGGCCAGGGGTCCTCCGGCCGTCCTCTCGCGGAAGCTCACCTTTGCACAACCCGCCAGGGTCTCGTGGCGGGTAGCGAGAGCTGCGGTCTGAGCTCCCACGAGCCAGCGCCCTGCAGACCCCAGCCGCCAAGGCGTCCCTCGGCCCTGCCCGTGAGCAGCCGTCGGAGGGCGGTGTCCGACCCACTACGGCCGGGAAGCCCCCGGGAGCTCACAGCGAGGCCTCACCCCCGAGCCGCAGCAGGGCGTCAGGCGGGTCCCGCGGCTCCAGCGGCAGCGCAGCCTTGCTGCCTGCGCCAGAGCTCTCTGGGCGCTCCCGGCCACCGGTGGGAGCGGCGGGGCGGGGCCGCTCCTTCTCCTCCGCGTCCCCGTCCTCCGGGTCCTCGCTGGCGACTGCCTCCGGCACAGGGCACTCGGGCTCCCGGGGGTTGCCAGCGCAACGCCCCTGGCCGCCCTGGCGTGGTGCCGTGGTCATGATCCGGCACATGGACACGATGGCTCGCTGGTTCGCGCACACGTCGTCCGAGAGCACCTGGATGTGCGAGGCCTGCTCGTCCAGGGCGCCCCGCATGGCCCGCACGTCCTCGAACAGGGCCTGCAGCTGCGCCTTCAGGTGCTCCATCAGCTCCTTCATGCCGCCGTTGTACTCGCCCGAGAGCACGTCGCCCACGGCCGGCACGCTGGACACCTCCAGGGGCGCCGGCACGTCGCCGCTGTCCTTGGTCATGAGCTCCAGCGGGCCGTCCTCCATGGGGTCGGGGGCGCGTCCAGCTCCGATGCGTGGGGCAGCGGCTGCGGGGGTCCCGGGGCCGGCGCCTACCGCGCGCGCCCTGCCCACCTCGCCTCGGGGCTGTTCCCGAGTCGGCGCACCCCGTGCAGCGCGCGCCCGCCGGTGCCGTCCAGGCTGAGGCCGCGGTCCGGGGCTCGGGACACCCCCCTCCCCAGCCAGGCACGGGCGGCGCCCGCGAGTGCGGCGGGGGCGCGGCTCCGGCCGCGCGCCCAGCTGCTGTTTCCAAGGCGACGCACGGTACGTAGGTGACGTGTCTCTGTGGAAACCGGGACGTGGGGCGGGCGAAGCGGAGCGGTGAGGCGCCGCAGTGGGCGGGCCGGGGCGCGCGCCTGGCGTCAGGCTTCGTCAGGCAGCCTGCTCCGTGTCCTGCGAGTCCGTGTGGCACCTGGTGCGGCCGTGGCGGGCGCGCGTGGCTCCGGAGAATGTGGTGTTGTGCGAACGGCATCGTGCACGTGGCCACTTTAGAAGTCCTTGGACTAGATCCTTTACGCCGTACTTCCAGCAGCCCTGGCCACTCCCTTTCTGGAGCTGTGCTGGGACCTTCTGTGTCTGAGGGCGGGGGCGTGGGAGAGAAGCAGAAAGCATCTGCACTTCGAAATGGAGTTCTCACGGGCGGACGAGCCTGGAACCTTGGAGCCGGGCCGGAGACCCAGAGGCGGCTCAGACCTGCGCTGCAGCGATTGAGGTACAGGAGGTTGCAGAAATGCTCGGTAGGCTGATAGTATCAGGCGGGGCAGCTCTTGGAAATTTGGTTTCCCCAGTAAACACACTAAAGATGTGAAATCCTAGGATTGCATGTTCGGAAACCAGCAACTCAGGCCTGCCTGCTGTTGATGCCTTCTTTGCTTCCTCGGGTTTCTGCATCCACCGAGGTGCTGCACCAGCTGAGGGGCTGTCACCCTAGCACACCCGCCCCTGGTGCGGGTGAGAACACTGGGGGATTGCTTGTGCCTTGCTCCAGAGGCACTCCCACCTCGGAAAGTTGGCAACAGGGCCCCTGGAAGACAGCAAAGCCAGCTCAGTCACTGACCGGGCCCTGAGCCTGAGTAGCCAGCGGCCCGCTGTTACACGTGTGTGTTGGGGGGGGGGGGGGGGAGTGCCGCTGTTGCCAAGCTCTTCACCTAGGGGAATCTCATCTTCAGCTGCACCCAGGCTGCATTCTTGTGTCTTCACAGTCTCATAAACTTACCCTATGAGCCAAATTATACTCTGCTGCCCAAGGGCCCTAGCTGGGAGTTCCCTGAGTGCAGGTATGGGCACTCAGAGCCAGGGAGGGGTATCAAAGGCTGATGCAAGTGCCGGGAGGCAGGGGTACCACTGACCTGGTGTTTGTGAACTGAGGCTGGATGGAAGCTGAGGGAGTGGCCAGTGATGGGACCACCTGGTGCCTTGTATTCAGATGGTGGCAGAAATTCTGTGTGAAAAAGAAGGGGCTGGTCTTGGTCAAGCAAAGAAGGGGACACATTTCATACTGTTCTGTGGACAGGGGAAATTGTCGGCCAGACCCTCACCTGCCAGACCTGCTCTCTAGCCTGGCCCCTAGCTTTCGCCACACCGCTCCCTTCCTTCTTGGCTGTGTGAGTATTGTCCCCTGCGGCAAGAAGCTCCACTCCTGCTGTATAGCAGTCAAAGCCTCCTCAGTCCATTTCCTCTCCTAACCCTAACACAGCCAGTGGGTTGCAGTCATGGGACCCCCTCAGGGATTGGAGGCACCAAGATGCTGAAAAGCCATGTGCTGTGGTTTGGTCTCACAGGCCCAGCACAGCTCCTCTGTACCTGTCCAGAGAGGCAGCTACAGATCACCTATCTGAAGTGCTGGGCACATGGCCTGGTGCTGTCGACACCTACTGGGTGCTTGCTGAGGGCTGGATCCTACTAGGGTACTCTGTGTGTTGCAATGTGTGCGTGTACCCGCCAAGTGTCTGAAGTGCTGCACAGGGCCTGGTGCTCTGACACCTTCTGGTTGCGAGCTGAGCAGTGACTGAAGTCACAGAAGTCTGCCTGAAGGACTCCAAGTCAGCCTCAATTTCCTGAGCTTTAGCCTGTGAGGCCACAGAAGCTGTCTGAGTGCTTAGGCTGTTTGCTACCCACCTGGGGGACCCAGATGGTATTGTGTGGTCCACTTTCTGTCTGAGCAGGCTATGCAGCCATTTACAAAAATGGACCAGCAAATGGAAGACCCTCTCTGTGTCTTCCCCAACCCCAGTCACTTGTTATTTCCAATAAATAAAACTTTAAAAGAAAAACAAGGTTGATAAAGTGCCCACCTGCTCTAGTCCCCTTGCCTATCACCAGACCCACCATTAAACTTGCACTGGTGCTGAGGCCCAGATTATCAGCACGCCAGCTCAATGCAATCCCTCCCATCCACCAATCCCCGGTCACACTTGTTCAAAAACGGCATGCTCTCTATACTTTATCTTCAGGAAAGAACTCCTGATTTACATGCCTGTTCTGCTGCAGTAGGTCTCAGAAGTACCCTGTGACCATAAGGTTGGTAGCTACCCAAGAAAGGGGGTTCCAAGTGTGAAGGTTGCTGTGCTTTGAAACTGGTGTTTCTCTTTCCTGAGTTCCTGAATGGGCATATGGTAGGAATTTAGGGCAATTTTCACACTGTGTTTACTTGTTTTTCCCTGTAAAACATGCAAAATAGTTGCATGCTCATCTCTCTTATTTCCATATTTGTGGATTCAACCAACCACAGATCAGAACTATTCAAACATTAGCTTCTGTGCTGAGTTTATTATTCCTTAAGCTAAATAAAGCACAACACCCACCTATAGGGTGTTTACATTGTATTTGGCATTAGAAGTGGTCTAGAGGTGATTTCAGGTGTGCAGGAGGTTGCCCTTATGTGAAGACAGCCACGGTGGGGAAGGTGGCAGGTTTCTGGACATTCGTTCATACAGTGTGTAAGGAGGGCAGTGCCATGTTCCAATGTCATTGAAAAAAAAATCTTTCTTCTAGGTTTTGTAGCCAAGCTCATATATACCTAGAGTTACTTATCCCACTTATTTCCAGGTTTGGGGATTGCTATTTTTGCCTCTTTTTGATTGACTTGATGCATACATGAGATGATTGCCTGATTGCAAAGCCAAAACTACATGTAAAGCTTAAAGACTGATTTGTTTATTTTGAAAGCGTTACAGAGAGAAAGCTCTTCTATCACAAATGGCTACAGCAGTCAGCTCTGGGCCAGGCCAGAGCCAGGAACTTTACCCAGGTCTCCCCCTGTGAGTGACAGGGTCCAAATACTTGGACCATCATCTGCTGTTTTTCCCAGGTCATTAGCAGGAAATTGCCAAGACAGAAATGTATGTCCATATGGGAAGCAGGTGGCTGCTTGACCGACTACAACTGCAGGACAATGCCAGCCCCTAGATGCTATTATTACTCAATTTTTGATTGTCCTCCCACTGCTTCATTTTGCAGAAAGAGAAGGTACCATAATAGATTATGGTAGTGATTCTAAAGGAAACATCAGAATACTCCTCGTCATGTTGATAGCTTCATAATGTTCCACCTTGTGCCTCCCCATTGATGGATATCTGGGGTGTTTCTGTGTCTTTTCCCTCACAGTGCTGACGCAAGAGTGAGCTCACAGGCTTTTGAATTCCTGTCAGCACAGTTAGGAATGCTAATTCCATGTGATGTAGATTGCCTTTCTGTTTTGAGGTAAGCATGTTTTAAGGGTTCCTTGCATGGATTTTTGTTAAAACTCTCTGCTTCTGTCTTAGGCTTGTTTTTGTATCTTAAAGATTTTTTTCGGGCCCGGCGGCGTGGCCTAGCAGCAAAAGTCCTTGCCTTGAACGCGCCGGGATCCCATATGGGTGCCGGTTTTAATCCCGGTAGCTCCACTTCCCATCCAGCTCCTTGCTTGTGGCCTGAGAAAGCAGTCGGGGACAGCCCAAAGCCTTGGGACCCTGCACCTGTGTGGGAGACCTGGAAGAAGTTCCTGGCTCCTGGCTTCGGATCAGCATAGCACTGGCCATTGCGCTCACTTGGGGAGTGAATCATCAGATGGAAGGTCTTTCTGTCTCCCCTTCTCTCTGTATATCTGACTTTCCAATAAAAATAAAATAAATCTAAAAAAAAAAAAAAAAGATCTTTTTCAAAGGTATTTACAGAGAGAAAAGAAGAAAGAGAGAGACATCTTCTATCTTCTGGTTCCCTCCCTCAAATGGCTGTAATGTCTGGAGCTGAGATGATCTGGCCTCTTTCCTCTCACCTTCCCACCTTCTCGGCCTCACTCTACGCTGGTCCACACCTTTGCTGAGGTCATGTCTGCCACTCCCAGGCCCATGTTCAGGGAGTCTGAAGGAGGCCTGCTGCAGCCTGTGTCATTTACCATCCATGCCACTTGCTGAGTCCTTCCAGCTGCAGGAACAGAATGCCTGTGATAGATGACAAACATGGCTCCCATCCCCCTGAGGACATTCTTGCAATCCCTCCCTTCAGTGACTGCACATGGCCCAGGGCGAGGTAAGTCACCTCCGCCTCATCCTGCTGACCCGGATGGTCCTCTCCTGGCAGAGGTCCTCTCCTGGCACCGTGCCTTGACGGTTGGACATCCATGTGATTGCAGAGGCTGCTTTTGCAGTCATCGCCCTTGTGAGCATTTGGCACTTTGGTGACCATTTATATCACGCTCCTTCCCACACCCTCATTTCCACGGAGCAGGGACTATGTTTTGCTGATTCTCGGTTATATCTTCAGCACAGGAATGGGACTTGGAGAGTGCTGAGTGACTGGACAGATGCATGCGTGAATTGGCCACCAAGAGCACCCACCACTCCAAGAATAAATGGAAGCAGGAGGTGTCGCACCCTACCTGACCTCCAGGGAGCACTGCAGAGGCAGCTCGGACACCATGCTGGCAGTGCGGCCATTTACCTGCCCCCACCCACCCCCACCCCCCCCCCCCCCCCCCCCCGCCTCTGGGGTCCCTAGGACCCAGTGCCCATCTGAGATGCCAGCGCTGCAGGTGCAGAACTCGCATGCTACACAACAGTATCAGCCTCTGTCTTCTGTGTACTTTTATTGGGCAGTGAAGCAGCTGAGTGCATCTGTGGACAAGGGAGCTATTTGCAAACCAGGAACACCTTGGCTTGTGTCTAACCTCGGAACAGAGCAGACCAGCGGATCGAACTATCTGGTGCTCTCTCTCGTTTATGTCTCCCTGTGGTTACACATAATAGAAGAGAGCACCCCTGGCCTCAATACATCTTTTCCTCTTTCCCTCTTCCTGTCCATGCGAATTGCAAGTAACAAATCAAAGCATACCCAAGACTCTGTTAATGTCTTCTCCCTTATTTTTTTCAGTTTTGCTAACAAAAGAAAAACTATTCTAGAATTGCCAGCTTCACACAAAATAAGAATTAAGGAAAGCTTTATATGACACCCGGGTTCTTTCAGGGTATAAAAGGCTGTGTATTATTCTTACTCAAAACGTGTCACCTGAAAGTGTGGATGATGGCCTTAGTTATAGATTAGTAAAAGTCATTTCGTGTGTCTCTCCCTCCTCTTTTGAGAGGCACCCCACCTCCTGCCTTCCTTTCCGGAGGTGCTTCCCCTTTCCCCTTCCCTCCTTACCTGGTCCCTTCGCAAATAAACTTTTCTGTTTGAAACAGAAAAAAGTCATTTCTCCGTTAAGCATCTTCTTGTTACCTGTTCGATTAATCCTGGCCCTCCTTCCATTCCTAAAAGGAAAACTAGGAAAATTCCCCCTTTCACGCTTTGATTACGGACAGTTCTTTAATGGCCCCTTTAAGTCAAAACCCTCCAGCTCATGTCACCGAGGCGCATCCGTCAAGCCTCCTCAAGCGGACACCTGCCGGCCGGGAAGGCAGCCACTCCAGGGTCAGCGCTGCTTCCAAACAGGCGCCCGGAGCGCCACGTGTGAACCCGCCATGGCGGCGGCAGGGGAGGAGGGCTCGGCGCGCGGCCTCAGGTCGGAGCCCCGGGGACGCCCAGACGGCTGAGGAACGCGACGCGGGATGAGACCGCGGCCGAACGAAGGCAGCGGCGGAGTGGCGACCGCCAGGCCCAGAGCACGCATGCGCGGCCGCAGAGCCCCGGGGCAGCCGAACCCCGGGACCGGGAGGAGGCTCGCAGTGCGCCTGCGCAGAGCC
>NW_026701717.1:0-38464 GCF_030435755.1 Ochotona princeps
TAAGCATAGAGTGTGAAAACTGAGTTTCCTTGAGAGCTGCTTGGAAGCCTGATGGTGTGTGAAGTTAGTGAGCCAAATGGAGTTGTTCTCCCACAAGAACCACTCGGCTGATCCTTCTTAAATATGCCCTTCACCAACATGCAGTGTTTCCTTGATTGAATTAGCTCTCACACCAATATTTGCGTCTAGAGCCTTTGCATTGAGGGCTATCTGAAAACTGCTGTTTCGCTGAAGTTGCCTGAGTAAGTGGAGTTGGTGGCATATGAAACCCGCATGTGGAGCATTCGTTTGTGTGGGATGCTCTACCAGGTTCATTCCTAGATAATGCACTCAAAGGGCACTAAGCTTAGAGTGTGAAAACTGAGTTTCCTTGAGAGCTGCTTGGAAGCCTGATGGTGTGTGAAGTTAGTGAGCCAAATGGAGTTGTTCTCCCACAAGAACCACTCGGCTGATCCTTCTTCAATATGCCCTTCACCAACATGCAGTGTTTCCTTGATTGAATTAGCTCTCACACCAATATTTGCATCTAGAGCCTTTGCATTGAGGGCTATCTGAAAACGGCTGTGGCGCTGAAGTTGCCTGTGAAAGTGGAGTTGGTGGCATGTGAAACCCGCATGTGGAGCATTCGTTTGTGTGGGATGCTCTACCAGGTTCATTCCTAGATAATGCACTCAAAGGGCACTAAGCATAGAGTGTGAAAACTGAGTTTCCTTGAGAGCTGCTTGGAAGCCTGATGGTGTGTGAAGTTAGTGAGCCAAATGGAGTTGTTCTCCCACAAGAACCACTCGGCTGATCCTTCTTCAATATGCCCTTCACCAACATGCAGTGTTTCCTTGATTGAATTAGCTCTCACACCAATATTTGCATCTAGAGCCTTTGCATTGAGGGCTATCTGAAAACGGCTGTGGCGCTGAAGTTGCCTGAGAATGTGGAGTTGGTGGCATGTGAAACCCGCATGTGGAGCATTCGTTTGTGTGGGATGCTCTACCAGGTTCATTCCTAGATAATGCACGCAAAGGGCACTAAGCATAGAGTGTGAAAACTGAGTTTCCTTGAGAGCTGCTTGGAAGCCTGATGGTGTGTGAAGTTAGTGAGCCAAATGGAGTTGTTCTCCCACAAGAACCACTCGGCTGATCCTTCTTCAATATGCCCTTCACCAACATGCAGTGTTTGCTTGATTGAATTAGCTCTCACACCAATATTTGCGTCTAGAGCCTTTGCATTGAGGGCTATCTGAAAACGGCTGTGGCGCTGAAGTTGCCTGAGAATGTGGAGTTGGTGGCATGTGAAACCCGCATGTGGAGCATTCGTTTGTGTGGGATGCTCTACCAGGTTCATTCCTAGATAATGCACTCAAAGGGCACTAAGCATAGAGTGTGAAAACTGAGTTTCCTTGAGAGCTGCTTGGAAGCCTGATGGTGTGTGAAGTTAGTGAGCCAAATGGAGTTGTTCTCCCACAAGAACCACTCGGCTGATCCTTCTTCAATATGCCCTTCACCAACATGCAGTGTTTCCTTGATTGAATTAGCTCTCACACCAATATTTGCGTCTAGAGCCTTTGCATTGAGGGCTATCTGAAAACGGCTGTGGCGCTGAAGTTGCCTGTGAAAGTGGAGTTGGTGGCATGTGAAACCCGCATGTGGAGCATTCGTTTGTGTGGGATGCTCTACCAGGTTCATTCCTAGATAATGCACTCAAAGGGCACTAAGCATAGAGTGTGAAAACTGAGTTTCCTTGAGAGCTGCTTGGAAGCCTGATGGTGTGTGAAGTTAGTGAGCCAAATGGAGTTGTTCTCCCACAAGAACCACTCGGCTGATCCTTCTTCAATATGCCCTTCACCAACATGCAGTGTTTCCTTGATTGAATTAGCTCTCACACCAATATTTGCATCTAGAGCCTTTGCATTGAGGGCTATCTGAAAACGGCTGTGGCGCTGAAGTTGCCTGAGAATGTGGAGTTGGTGGCATGTGAAACCCGCATGTGGAGCATTCGTTTGTGTGGGATGCTCTACCAGGTTCATTCCTAGATAATGCACTCAAAGGGCACTAAGCATAGAGTGTGAAAACTGAGTTTCCTTGAGAGCTGCTTGGAAGCCTGATGGTGTGTGAAGTTAGTGAGCCAAATGGAGTTGTGCTCCCACAAGAACCACTCGGCTGATCCTTCTTAAATATGCCCTTCACCAACATGCAGTGTTTCCTTGATTGAATTAGCTCTCACACCAATATTTGCGTCTAGAGCCTTTGCATTGAGGGCTATCTGAAAACGGCTGTTTCGCTGAAGTTGCCTGAGAATGTGGAGGTGGTGGCATGTGAAACCCGCATGTGGAGCATTCGTTTGTGTGGGATGCTCTACCAGGCTCATTCCTAGATAATGCACTCAAAGGGCACTAAGCATAGAGTGTGAAAACTGAGTTTCCTTGAGAGCTGCTTGGAAGCCTGATGGTGTGTGAAGTTAGTGAGCCAAATGGAGTTGTTCTCCCACAAGAACCACTCGGCTGATCCTTCTTCAATATGCCCTTCACCAACATGCAGTGTTTGCTTGATTGAATTAGCTCTCACACCAATATTTGCGTCTAGAGCCTTTGCATTGAGGGCTATCTGAAAACGGCTGTGGCGCTGAAGTTGCCTGAGAATGTGGAGTTGGTGGCATGTGAAACCCGCATGTGGAGCATTCGTTTGTGTGGGATGCTCTACCAGGTTCATTCCTAGATAATGCACTCAAAGGGCACTAAGCATAGAGTGTGAAAACTGAGTTTCCTTGAGAGCTGCTTGGAAGCCTGATGGTGTGTGAAGTTAGTGAGCCAAATGGAGTTGTGCTCCCACAAGAACCACTCGGCTGATCCTTCTTAAATATGCCCTTCACCAACATGCAGTGTTTCCTTGATTGAATTAGCTCTCACACCAATATTTGCGTCTAGAGCCTTTGCATTGAGGGCTATCTGAAAACGGCTGTTTCGCTGAAGTTGCCTGAGAATGTGGAGGTGGTGGCATGTGAAACCCGCATGTGGAGCATTCGTTTGTGTGGGATGCTCTACCAGGCTCATTCCTAGATAATGCACTCAAAGGGCACTAAGCATAGAGTGTGAAAACTGAGTTTCCTTGAGAGCTGCTTGGAAGCCTGATGGTGTGAAGTTAGTGAGCCAAATGGAGTTTTCTCCCACAAGAACCATCGGCTGATCCTTCTTCAATATGCCCTTCACCAACATGCAGTGTTTCCTTAATTGAATTAGCTCTCACACCAATATTTGCGTCTAGAGCCTTTGCATTGAGGGCTATCTGAAAACGGCTGTGGCGCTGAAGTTGCCTGAGAATGTGGAGTTGGTGGCATGTGAAACCCGCATGTGGAGCATTCGTTTGTGTGGGATGCTCTACCAGGTTCATTCCTAGATAATGCACTCAAAGGGCACTAAGCATAGAGTGTGAAAACTGAGTTTCCTTGAGAGCTGCTTGGAAGCCTGATGGTGTGTGAAGTTAGTGAGCCAAATGGAGTTGTTCTCCCACAAGAACCACTCGGCTGATCCTTCTTCAATATGCCCTTCACCAACATGCAGTGTTTCCTTGATTGAATTAGCTCTCACACCAATATTTGCGTCTAGAGCCTTTGCATTGAGGGCTATCTGAAAACGGCTGTGGCGCTGAAGTTGCCTGAGAATGTGGAGGTGGTGGCATGTGAAACCCGCATGTGGAGCATTCGTTTGTGTGGGATGCTCTACCAGGTTCATTCCTAGATAATGCACTCAAAGGGCACTAAGCATAGAGTGTGAAAACTGAGTTTCCTTGAGAGCTGCTTGGAAGCCTGATGGTGTGTGAAGTTAGTGAGCCAAATGGAGTTGTTCTCCCACAAGAACCACTCGGCTGATCCTTCTTCAATATGCCCTTCACCAACATGCAGTGTTTCCTTGATTGAATCAGCTCTCACACCAATATTTGCGTCTAGAGCCTTTGCATTGAGGGCTATCTGAAAACTGCTGTTTCGCTGAAGTTGCCTGAGTAAGTGGAGTTGGTGGCATATGAAACCCGCATGTGGAGCATTCGTTTGTGTGGGATGCTCTACCAGGTTCATTCCTAGATAATGCACTCAAAGGGCACTAAGCATAGAGTGTGAAAACTGAGTTTCCTTGAGAGCTGCTTGGAAGCCTGATGGTGTGTGAAGTTAGTGAGCCAAATGGAGTTGTTCTCCCACAAGAACCACTCGGCTGATCCTTCTTCAATATGCCCTTCACCAACATGCAGTGTTTCCTTGATTGAATTAGCTCTCACACCAATATTTGCGTCTAGAGCCTTTGCATTGAGGGCTATCTGAAAACGGCTGTGGCGCTGAAGTTGCCTGAGAATGTGGAGTTGGTGGCATGTGAAACCCGCATGCGGAGCATTCATTTGTGTGGGATGCTCTACCAGGTTCATTCCTAGATAATGCACTCAAAGGGCACTAAGCATAGAGTGTGAAAACTGAGTTTCCTTGAGAGCTGCTTGGAAGCCTGATGGTGTGTGAAGTTAGTGAGCCAAATGGAGTTGTTCTCCCACAAGAACCACTCGGCTGATCCTTCTTCAATATGCCCTTCACCAACATGCAGTGTTTCCTTGATTGAATTAGCTCTCACACCAATATTTGCGTCTAGAGCCTTTGCATTGAGGGCTATCTGAAAACGGCTGTGGCGCTGAAGTTGCCTGTGAATGTGGAGTTGGTGGCATGTGAAACCCGCATGTGGAGCATTCGTTTGTGTGGGATGCTCACTAAGCTTCATTTCAGTCCTAGGCACTCAAAGGGCAATAAGCATAGAGTGTGAAAACTGAGTTTCCTTGAGAGCTGCTTGGAAGCCTGATGGTGTGTGAAGTTAGTGAGCCAAATGGAGTTGTTCTCCCACAAGAACCACTCGGCTGATCCTTCTTCAATATGCCCTTCACCAACATGCAGTGTTTCCTTGATTGAATTAGCTCTCACACCAATATTTGCATCTAGAGCCTTTGCATTGAGGGCTATCTGAAAACGGCTGTGGTGCTGAAGTTGCCTGTGAAAGTGGAGTTGGTGGCATATGAATCCCGCATGTGGAGCATTCGTTTGTGTGGGATGCTCTACCAGGTTCATTCCTAGATAATGCACTCAAAGGGCACTAAGCATAGAGTGTGAAAACTGAGTTTCCTTGAGAGCTGCTTGGAAGCCTGATGGTGTGTGAAGTTAGTGAGCCAAATGGAGTTGTTCTCCCACAAGAACCACTCGGCTGATCCTTCTTCAATATGCCCTTCACCAACATGCAGTGTTTCCTTGATTGAATTAGCTCTCACACCAATATTTGCGTCTAGAGCCTTTGCATTGAGGGCTATCTGAAAACGGCTGTGGCGCTGAAGTTGCCTGTGAATGTGGAGTTGGCGGCATGTGAAACCCGCATGTGGAGCATTTGTAAGTGTTGGATGCTCTACCAGGTTCAATCCTAGATAATGCACTCAAAGGGCACTAAGCATAGAGTGTGAAATCTGAGTTTCCTTGAGAGCTGCTTGGAAGCCTGATGGTGTGTGAAGTTAGTGAGCCAAATGGAGTTGTTCTCCCACAAGAACCACTTGGCTGATCCTTCTTCAATATGCCCTTCACCAACATGCAGTGTTTCCTTGATTGAATTAGCTCTCACACCAATATTTGCGTCTAGAGCCTTTGCATTGAGGGCTATCTGAAAACGGCTGTGGCGCTGAAGTTGCCTGAGAATGTGGAGGTGGTGGCATGTGAAACCCGCATGTGGGGCATTCGTTTGTGTGGGATGCTCTACCAGGTTCATTCCTAGATAATGCACTCAAAGGGCACTAAGCATAGAGTGTGAAAACTGAGTTTCCTTGAGAGCTGCTTGGAAGCCTGATGGTGTGTGAAGTTAGTGAGCCAAATGGAGTTGTTCTCCCACAAGAACCACTCGGCTGATCCTTCTTCAATATGCCCTTCACCAACATGCAGTGTTTCCTTGATTGAATTAGCTCTCACACCAATATTTGCGTCTAGAGCCTTTGCATTGAGGGCTATCTGAAAACTGCTGTTTCGCTGAAGTTGCCTGAGTAAGTGGAGTTGGTGGCATATGAAACCCGCATGTGGAGCATTCGTTTGTGTGGGATGCTCTACCAGGTTCATTCCTAGATAATGCACTCAAAGGGCACTAAGCATAGAGTGTGAAAACTGAGTTTCCTTGAGAGCTGCTTGGAAGCCTGATGGTGTGTGAAGTTAGTGAGCCAAATGGAGTTGTTCTCCCACAAGAACCACTCGGCTGATCCTTCTTCAATATGCCCTTCACCAACATGCAGTGTTTCCTTGATTGAATTAGCTCTCACACCAATATTTGCGTCTAGAGCCTTTGCATTGAGGGCTATCTGAAAACGGCTGTGGCGCTGAAGTTGCCTGAGAATGTGGAGTTGGTGGCATGTGAAACCCGCATGCGGAGCATTCATTTGTGTGGGATGCTCTACCAGGTTCATTCCTAGATAATGCACTCAAAGGGCACTAAGCATAGAGTGTGAAAACTGAGTTTCCTTGAGAGCTGCTTGGAAGCCTGATGGTGTGTGAAGTTAGTGAGCCAAATGGAGTTGTTCTCCCACAAGAACCACTCGGCTGATCCTTCTTCAATATGCCCTTCACCAACATGCAGTGTTTCCTTGATTGAATTAGCTCTCACACCAATATTTGCGTCTAGAGCCTTTGCATTGAGGGCTATCTGAAAACGGCTGTGGCGCTGAAGTTGCCTGTGAATGTGGAGTTGGTGGCATGTGAAACCCGCATGTGGAGCATTCGTTTGTGTGGGATGCTCACTAAGCTTCATTTCAGTCCTAGGCACTCAAAGGGCAATAAGCATAGAGTGTGAAAACTGAGTTTCCTTGAGAGCTGCTTGGAAGCCTGATGGTGTGTGAAGTTAGTGAGCCAAATGGAGTTGTTCTCCCACAAGAACCACTCGGCTGATCCTTCTTCAATATGCCCTTCACCAACATGCAGTGTTTCCTTGATTGAATTAGCTCTCACACCAATATTTGCATCTAGAGCCTTTGCATTGAGGGCTATCTGAAAACGGCTGTGGTGCTGAAGTTGCCTGTGAAAGTGGAGTTGGTGGCATATGAATCCCGCATGTGGAGCATTCGTTTGTGTGGGATGCTCTACCAGGTTCATTCCTAGATAATGCACTCAAAGGGCACTAAGCATAGAGTGTGAAAACTGAGTTTCCTTGAGAGCTGCTTGGAAGCCTGACGGTGTGTGAAGTTAGTGAGCCAAATGGAGTTGTTCTCCCACAAGAACCACTCGGCTGATCCTTCTTCAATATGCCCTTCACCAACATGCAGTGTTTCCTTGATTGAATTAGCTCTCACACCAATATTTGCGTCTAGAGCCTTTGCATTGAGGGCTATCTGAAAACGGCTGTGGCGCTGAAGTTGCCTGTGAATGTGGAGTTGGCGGCATGTGAAACCCGCATGTGGAGCATTTGTAAGTGTTGGATGCTCTACCAGGTTCAATCCTAGATAATGCACTCAAAGGGCACTAAGCATAGAGTGTGAAATCTGAGTTTCCTTGAGAGCTGCTTGGAAGCCTGATGGTGTGTGAAGTTAGTGAGCCAAATGGAGTTGTTCTCCCACAAGAACCACTTGGCTGATCCTTCTTCAATATGCCCTTCACCAACATGCAGTGTTTCCTTGATTGAATTAGCTCTCACACCAATATTTGCGTCTAGAGCCTTTGCATTGAGGGCTATCTGAAAACGGCTGTGGCGCTGAAGTTGCCTGAGAATGTGGAGGTGGTGGCATGTGAAACCCACATGTGGAGCATTCGTTTGTGTGGGATGCTCTACCAGGTTCATTCCTAAATAATGCACTCAAAGGGCACTAAGCATAGAGTGTGAAAACTGAGTTTCCTTGAGAGCTGCTTGGAAGCCTGGTGGTGTGTGAAGTTAGTGAGCCAAATGGAGTTGTTCTCCCACAAGAACCACTCGGCTGATCCTTCTTCAATATGCCCTTCACCAACATGCAGTGTTTCCTTGATTGAATTAGCTCTCACACCAATATTTGCGTCTAGAGCCTTTGCATTGAGGGCTATCTGAAAACGGCTTTGGCGCTGCAGTTGCTTGTGAATGTGGAGTTGGTGGCATGTGAAACCCGCATGTGGAGCATTCGTTTGTGTGTAATGCTCACCAAGCTTCATTTCAGTCCTAGGCACTCAAAGGGCACTAAGCATAGAGTGTGAAAACTGAGTTTCCTTGAGAGCTGCTTGGAAGCCTGATGGTGTGTGAAGTTAGTGAGCCAAATGGAGTTGTTCTCCCACAACAACCACTCGGCTGATCCTTCTTCAATATGCCCTTCACCAACATGCAGTGTTTCCTTGATTGAATTAGCTCTCACACCAATATTTGCGTCTAGAGCCTTTGCATTGAGGGCTATCTGAAAACGGCTGTGGCGCTGAAGTTGCCTGTGAATGTGGAGTTGGTGGCATGTGAAACCCGCATGTGGAGCATTCGTTTGTGTGGATGCTCTACCAGGTTCATTCCTAGATAATGCACTCAAAGGGCACTAAGCATAGAGTGTGAAAACTGAGTTTCCTTGAGAGCTGCTTGGAAGCCTGATGGTGTGTGAAGTTAGTGAGCCAAATGGAGTTGTTCTCCCACAAGAACCACTCGGCTGATCCTTCTTCAATATGCCCTTCACCAACATGCAGTGTTTCCTTGATTGAATTAGCTCTCACACCAATATTTGCGTCTAGAGCCTTTGCATTGAGGGCTATCTGAAAACGGCTGTGGCGCTGAAGTTGCCTGTGAAAGTGGAGTTGGTGGCATATGAAACCCGCATGTGGAGCATTCGTTTGCGTGGGATGCTCTACCAGGTTCATTCCTAGATAATGCACTCAAAGGGCACTAAGCATAGAATGTGAAATCTGAGTTTCCTTTAGAGCTGCTTGGAAGCCTGATGGTGTGTGAAGTTAGTGAGCCAAATGGAGTTGTTCTCCCACAAGAACCACTCGGCTGATCCTTCTTCAATATGCCCTTCACCAACATGCAGTGTTTCCTTGATTGAATTAGCTCTCACACCAATATTTGCGTCTAAGTCCTTTCAATTGAGGGCTATCTGAAAACGGCTGTGGCGCTGAAGTTGCCTGAGAATGTGGAGTTGGTGGCATGTGAAACCCGCATGTGGAGCATTCGTTTGTGTGGGATGCTCTACCAGGTTCATTGCTAGATAATGCACTCAAAGGGCACTAAGCATAGAGTGTGAAAACTGAGTTTCCTTGAGAGCTGCTTGGAAGCCTGATGGTGTGTGAAGTTAGTGAGCCAAATGGAGTTGTTCTCCCACAAGAACCACTCGGCTGATCCTTCTTCAATATGCCCTTCACCAACATGCAGTGTTTCCTTGATTGAATTAGCTCTCACACCAATATTTGCGTCTAGAGCCTTTGCATTGAGGGCTATCTGAAAACGGCTGTTTCGCTGAAGTTGCCTGAGAATGTGGAGGTGGTGGCATGTGAAACCCGCATGTGGAGCATTCGTTTGTGTGGGATGCTCTACCAGGTTCATTCCTAAATAATGCACTCAAAGGGCACTAAGCATAGAGTGTGAAAACTGAGTTTCCTTGAGAGCTGCTTGGAAGCCTGGTGGTGTGTGAAGTTAGTGAGCCAAATGGAGTTGTTCTCCCACAAGAACCACTCGGCTGATCCTTCTTCAATATGCCCTTCACCAACATGCAGTGTTTCCTTGATTGAATTAGCTCTCACACCAATATTTGCGTCTAGAGCCTTTGCATTGAGGGCTATCTGAAAACGGCTGATTCGCTGAATTTGCTTGTGAATGTGGAGTTGGTGGCATGTGAAACCCGCATGTGGAGCATTCGTTTGTGTGTAATGCTCACCAAGCTTCATTTCAGTCCTAGGCACTCAAAGGGCACTAAGCATAGAGTGTGAAAACTGAGTTTCCTTGAGAGCTGCTTGGAAGCCTGATGGTGTGTGAAGTTAGTGAGCCAAATGGAGTTGTTCTCCCACAAGAACCACTCGGCTGATCCTTCTTCAATATGCCCTTCACCAACATGCAGTGTTGCCTTGATTGAATTAGCTCTCACACCAATATTTGCGTCTAAGTCCTTTCAATTGAGGGCTATCTGAAAACGGCTGTGGCGCTGAAGTAGCCTGAGAAAGTGGAGTTGGTGGCATGTGAAACCCGCATGTGGAGCATTCGTTTGTGTGGGATGCTCTACCAGGTTCATTCCTAGATAATGCACTCAAAGGGCACTAAGCATAGAGTGTGAAAACTGAGTTTCCTTGAGAGCTGCTTGGAAGCCTGATGGTGTGTGAAGTTAGTGAGCCAAATGGAGTTGTTCTCCCACAAGAACCACTCGGCTGATCCTTCTTCAATATGCCCTTCACCAACATGCAGTGTTTCCTTGATTGAATTAGCTCTCACACCAATATATGCGTCTAGAGCCTTTGCATTGAGGGCTATCTGAAAACGGCTGTTTCGCTGAAGTTGCCTGAGAATGTGGAGTTGGTGGCATGTGAAACCCACATGTGGAGCATTCGTTTGTGTGGGATGCTCTACCAGGTTCATTCCTAAATAATGCACTCAAAGGGCACTAAGCATAGAGTGTGAAAACTGAGTTTCCTTGAGAGCTGCTTGGAAGCCTGGTGGTGTGTGAAGTTAGTGAGCCAAATGGAGTTGTTCTCCCACAAGAACCACTCGGCTGATCCTTCTTCAATATGCCCTTCATCAACATGCAGTGTTTCCTTGATTGAATTAGCTCTCACACCAATATTTGCGTCTAGAGCCTTTGCATTGAGGGCTATCTGGAAACGGCTTTGGCGCTGCAGTTGCTTGTGAATGTGGAGTTGGTGGCATGTGAAACCCGCATGTGGAGCATTCGTTTGTGTGTAATGCTCACCAAGCTTCATTTCAGTCCTAGGCACTCAAAGGGCACTAAGCATAGAGTGTGAAAACTGAGTTTCCTTGAGAGCTGCTTGGAAGCCTGATGGTGTGTGAAGTTAGTGAGCCAAATGGAGTTGTTCTCCCACAAGAACCACTCGGCTGATCCTTCTTCAATATGCCCTTCACCAACATGCAGTGTTTCCTTGATTGAATTAGCTCTCACACCAATATTTGCATCTAGAGCCTTTGCATTGAGGGCTATCTGAAAACGGCTGTGGCGCTGAAGTTGCCTGTGAAAGTGGAGTTGGTGGCATATGAATCCCGCATGTGGAGCATTCGTTTGTGTGGGATGCTCTACCAGGTTCATTCCTAGATAATGCACTCAAAGGGCACTAAGCATAGAGTGTGAAAACTGAGTTTCCTTGAGAGCTGCTTGGAAGCCTGATGGTGTGTGAAGTTAGTGAGCCAAATGGAGTTGTTCTCCCACAAGAACCACTTGGCTGATCCTTCTTCAATATGCCCTTCACCAACATGCAGTGTTTCCTTGATTGAATTAGCTCTCACACCAATATTTGCGTCTAGAGCCTTTGCATTGAGGGCTATCTGAAAACGGCTGTGGCGCTGAAGTTGCCTGAGAATGTGGAGGTGGTGGCATGTGAAACCCACATGTGGAGCATTCGTTTGTGTGGGATGCTCTACCAGGTTCATTCCTAAATAATGCACTCAAAGGGCACTAAGCATAGAGTGTGAAAACTGAGTTTCCTTGAGAGCTGCTTGGAAGCCTGGTGGTGTGTGAAGTTAGTGAGCCAAATGGAGTTGTTCTCCCACAAAAACCACTCGGCTGATCCTTCTTCAATACGCCCTTCACCAACATGCAGTGTTTCCTTGATTGAATTAGCTCTCACACCAATATTTGCGTCTAGAGCCTTTGCATTGAGGGCTATCTGAAAACGGCTTTGGCGCTGCAGTTGCTTGTGAATGTGGAGTTGGTGGCATGTGAAACCCGCATGTGGAGCATTCGTTTGTGTGTAATGCTCACCAAGCTTCATTTCAGTCCTAGGCACTCAAAGGGCACTAAGCATAGAGTGTGAAAACTGAGTTTCCTTGAGAGCTGCTTGGAAGCCTGATGGTGTGTGAAGTTAGTGAGCCAAATGGAGTTGTTCTCCCACAACAACCACTCGGCTGATCCTTCTTCAATATGCCCTTCACCAACATGCAGTGTTTCCTTGATTGAATTAGCTCTCACACCAATATTTGCATCTAGAGCCTTTGCATTGAGGGCTATCTGAAAACGGCTGTGGCGCTGAAGTTGCCAGTGAAAGTGGAGTTGGTGGCATATGAATCCCGCATGTGGAGCATTCGTTTGTGTGGGATGCTCTACCAGGTTCATTCCTAGATAATGCACTCAAAGGGCACTAAGCATAGAGTGTGAAAACTGAGTTTCCTTGAGAGCTGCTTGGAAGCCTGATGGTGTGTGAAGTTAGTGAGCCAAATGGAATTGTTCTCCCACAAGAACCACTCGGCTGATCCTTCTTCAATATGCCCTTCACCAACATGCAGTGTTTCCTTGATTGAATTAGCTCTCACACCAATATTTGCGTCTAGAGCCTTTGCATTGAGGGCTATCTGAAAACGGCTGTGGCGCTGAAGTTGCCTGTGAAAGTGGAGTTGGTGGCATATGAAACCCGCATGTGGAGCATTCGTTTGCGTGGGATGCTCTACCAGGTTCATTCCTAGATAATGCACTCAAAGGGCACTAAGCATAGAGTGTGAAAACTGAGTTTCCTTGAGAGCTGCTTGGAAGCCTGATGGTGTGTGAAGTTAGTGAGCCAAATGGAGTTGTTCTCCCACAAGAACCACTCGGCTGATCCTTCTTCAATATGCCCTTCACCAACATGCAGTGTTTCCTTGATTGAATTAGCTCTCACACCAATATTTGCATCTAGAGCCTTTGCATTGAGGGCTATCTGAAAACGGGTGTTTCGCTGAAGTTGCCTGTGAATGTGGAGTTGGTGGCATGTGAAACCCGCATGTGGAGCATTCGTTTGTGTGGGATGCTCTACCAGGTTCATTCCTAGATAATGCACTCAAAGGGCACTAAGCATAGAGTGTGAAAACTGAGTTTCCTTGAGAGCTGCTTGGAAGCCTGATGGTGTGTGAAGTTAGTGAGCCAAATGGAGTTGTTCTCCCACAAGAACCACTCGGCTGATCCTTCTTCAATATGCCCTTCACCAACATGCAGTGTTTCCTTGATTGAATTAGCTCTCACACCAATATTTGCGTCTAGAGCCTTTGCATTGAGGGCTATCTGAAAACGGCTGTGGCGCTGAAGTTGCCTGTGAAAGTGGAGTTGGTGGCATATGAAACCCGCATGTGGAGCATTCGTTTGCGTGGGATGCTCTACCAGGTTCATTCCTAGATAATGCACTCAAAGGGCACTAAGCATAGAGTGTGAAAACTGAGTTTCCTTGAGAGCTGCTTGGAAGCCTGATGGTGTGTGAAGTTAGTGAGCCAAATGGAGTTGTTCTCCCACAAGAACCACTCGGCTGATCCTTCTTCAATATGCCCTTCACCAACATGCAGTGTTTCCTTGATTGAATTAGCTCTCACACCAATATTTGCGTCTAAGTCCTTTCAATTGAGGGCTATCTGAAAACGGCTGTGGCGCTGAAGTTGCCTGAGAATGTGGAGTTGGTGGCATGTGAAACCCGCATGTGGAGCATTCGTTTGTGTGGGATGCTCTACCAGGTTCATTCCTATAATGCACTCAAAGGGCACTAAGCATAGAGTGTGAAAACTGAGTTTCCTTGAGAGCTGCTTGGAAGCCTGATGGTGTGTGAAGTTAGTGAGCCAAATGGAGTTGTTCTCCCACAAGAACCACTCGGCTGATCCTTCTTCAATATGCCCTTCACCAACATGCAGTGTTTCCTTGATTGAATTAGCTCTCACACCAATATTTGCGTCTAGAGCCTTTGCATTGAGGGCTATCTGAAAACGGCTGTTTCGCTGAAGTTGCCTGAGAATGTGGAGGTGGTGGCATGTGAAACCCGCATGTGGAGCATTCGTTTGTGTGGGATGCTCTACCAGGTTCATTCCTAAATAATGCAGTCAAAGGGCACTAAGCATAGAGTGTGAAAACTGAGTTTCCTTGAGAGCTGCTTGGAAGCCTGGTGGTGTGTGAAGTTAGTGAGCCAAATGGAGTTGTTCTCCCACAAGAACCACTCGGCTGATCCTTCTTCAATATGCCCTTCACCAACATGCAGTGTTTCCTTGATTGAATTAGCTCTCACACCAATATTTGCGTCTAGAGCCTTTGCATTGAGGGCTATCTGAAAACGGCTGATTCGCTGAAGTTGCTTGTGAATGTGGAGTTGGTGGCATGTGAAACCCGCATGTGGAGCATTCGTTTGTGTGGGATGCTCACCAAGCTTCATTTCAGTCCTAGGCACTCAAAGGGCACTAAGCATAGAGTGTGAAAACTGAGTTTCCTTGAGAGCTGCTTGGAAGCCTGATGGTGTGTGAAGTTAGTGAGCCAAATGGAGTTGTTCTCCCACAAGAACCACTCGGCTGATCCTTCTTCAATATGCCCTTCACCAACATGCAGTGTTTCCTTGATTGAATTAGCTCTCACACCAATATTTGCGTCTAGAGCCTTTGCATTGAGGGGCTATCTGAAAATGGCTGGGGCGCTGAAGTTGCCTGTGAATGTGGAGTTGGTGGCATGTGAAACCCGCATGTGGAGCATTCGTTTGTGTGGGATGCTCTACCAGGTTCATTCCTAGAAATGCACTCAAAGGGCACTAAGCATAGAGTGTGAAAACTGAGTTTCCTTGAGAGCTGCTTGGAAGCCTGATGGTGTGTGAAGTTAGTGAGCCAAATGGGAGTTGTTCTCCCACAAGAACCACTCGGCTGATCCCTTCTTCAATATGCCCTTCACCAACATGCAGTGTTTCCTTGATTGAATTAGCTCTCACACCAATATTTGCGTCTAGAGCCTTTGCATTGAGGGCTATCTGAAAATGGCTGTGGCGCTGAAGTTGCCTGTGAATGTGGAGTTGGTGGCATGTGAAACCCGCATGTGGAGCATTCGTTTGTGTGGGATGCTCTACCAGGTTCATTCCTAGATAATGCACTCAAAGGGCCACTAAGCATAGAGTGTGAAAACTGAGTTTCCTTGAGAGCTGCTTGGAAGCCTGATGGTGTGTGACGTTAGTGAGCCAAATGGAGTTGTTCTCCCACAAAAACCACTCGGCTGATCTTTCTTCAATATGCCTTCACCAACATGCAATGTTTCCTTGATTGAATTAGCTCTCACACCAATATTTGCGTCTAGAGCCTTTGCATTGAGGGCTATCTGAAAACGGCTGTGGCGCTGAAGTTGCCTGAGAATGTGGAGTTGGTGGCATGTGAAACCCGCATGTGGAGCATTCGTTTGTGTGGGATTCTCACCAAGCTTCATTTCAGGCCTAGGCACTCAAAGGGCACTAAGCATAGAGTGTGAAAACTGAGTTTCCTTGAGAGCTGCTTGGAAGCCTGATGGTGTGTGAAGTTAGTGAGCCAAATGGAGTTGTTCTCCCACAAGAACCACTCGGCTGATCCTTCTTCAATATGCCCTTCACCAACATGCAGTGTTTCCTTGATTGAATTAGCTCTCACACCAATATTTGCGTCTAAGTCCTTTCAATTGAGGGCTATCTGAAAACGGCTGTGGCGCTGAAGTAGCCTGAGAAAGTGGAGTTGGTGGCATGTGAAACCCGCATGTGGAGCATTCGTTTGTGTGGGATGCTCTACCAGGTTCATTCCTAGATAATGCACTCAAAGGGCACTAAGCATAGAGTGTGAAAACTGAGTTTCCTTGAGAGCTGCTTGGAAGCCTGATGGTGTGTGAAGTTAGTGAGCCAAATGGAGTTGTTCTCCACAAGAACCACTCGGCTGATCCTTCTTCAATATGCCCTTCACCAACATGCAGTGTTTCCTTGATTGAATTAGCTCTCACACCAATATATGCGTCTAGAGCCTTTGCATTGAGGGCTATCTGGAAAACGGCTGTTTCGCTGAAGTTGCCTGAGAATGTGGAGTTGGTGGCATGTGAAACCCGCATGTGCAGCATTCGTTTGTGTGGATGCTCTACCAGGTTCATTCCTAAATAATGCACTCAAAGGGCACTAAGCATAGAGTGTGAAAACTGAGTTTCCTTGAGAGCTGCTTGGAAGCCTGGTGGGTGTGTGAAGTTAGTGAGCCAAATGGAGTTGTTCTCCCACAAGAACCACTCGGCTGATCCTTCTTCAATATGCCCTTCATCAACATGCAGTGTTTCCTTGATTGAATTAGCTCTCACACCAATATTTGCGTCTAGAGCCTTTGCATTGAGGGCTATCTGGAAACGGCTGTGGCGCTGCAGTTGCTTGTGAATGTGGAGTTGGTGGCATGTGAAACCCGCATGTGGAGCATTCGTTTGTGTGTAATGCTCACCAAGCTTCATTTCAGTCCTAGGCACTCAAAGGGCACTAAGCATAGAGTGTGAAAACTGAGTTTCCTTGAGAGCTGCTTGGAAGCCTGATCGGTGTGTGAAGTTAGTGAGCCAAATGGAGTTGTTCTCCCACAAGAACCACTCGGCTGATCCTTCTTCAATATGCCCTTCACCAACATGCAGTGTTTCCTTGATTGAATTAGCTCTCACACCAATATTTGCATCTAGAGCCTTTGCATTGAGGGCTATCTGAAAACGGCTGTGGCGCTGAAGTTGCCTGTGAAAGTGGAGTTGGTGGCATATGAATCCCGCATGTGGAGCATTCGTTTGTGTGGGATGCTCTACCAGGTTCATTCCTAGATAATGCACTCAAAGGGCACTAAGCATAGAGTGTGAAAACTGAGTTTCCTTGAGAGCTGCTTGGAAGCCTGATGGTGTGTGAAGTTAGTGAGCCAAATGGAGTTGTTCTCCCACAAGAACCACTTGGCTGATCCTTCTTCAATATGCCCTTCACCAACATGCAGTGTTTCCTTGATTGAATTAGCTCTCACACCAATATTTGCGTCTAGAGCCTTTGCATTGAGGGTTATCTGAAAACGGCTGTGGCGCTGAAGTTGCCTGAGAATGTGGAGGTGGTGGCATGTGAAACCCACATGTGGAGCATTCGTTTGTGTGGGATGCTCTACCAGGTTCATTCCTAAATAATGCACTCAAAGGGCACTAAGCATAGAGTGTGAAAACTGAGTTTCCTTGAGAGCTGCTTGGAAGCCTGGTGGTGTGTGAAGTTAGTGAGCCAAATGGAGTTGTTCTCCCACAAGAACCACTCGGCTGATCCTTCTTCAATACGCCCTTCACCAACATGCAGTGTTTCCTTGATTGAATTAGCTCTCACACCAATATTTGCGTCTAGAGCCTTTGCATTGAGGGGCTATCTGAAAACGGCTTTGGCGCTGCAGGTTGCTTGTGAATGTGGAGTTGGTGGCATGTGAAACCCGCATGTGGAGCATTCGTTTTGTAAGTGTGGGATGCTCACCAAGCTTCATTTCAGTCCTAGGCACTCAAAGGGCACTAAGCATAGAGTGTGAAAACTGAGTTTCCTTGAGAGCTGCTTGGAAGCCTGATGGTGTGTGAAGTTAGTGAGCAAATGGAGTTGTTCTCCCACAACAACCACTCGGCTGATCCTTCTTCAATATGCCCTTCACCAACATGCAGTGTTTCCTTGATTGAATTAGCTCTCACACCAATATTTGCATCTAGAGCCTTTGCATTGAGGGCTATCTGAAAACGGCTGTGGCGCTGAAGTTGCCAGTGAAAGTGGAGTTGGTGGCATATGAATCCCGCATGTGGAGCATTCGTTTGTGTGGGATGCTCTACCAGGTTCATTCCTAGATAATGCACTCAAAGGGCACTAAGCATAGAGTGTGAAAACTGAGTTTCCTTGAGAGCTGCTTGGAAGCCTGATGGTGTGTGAAGTTAGTGAGCCAAATGGAGTTGTTCTCTCCACAAGAACCACTCGGCTGATCCTTCTTCAATATGCCCTTCACCAACATGCAGTGTTTCCTTGATTGAATTAGCTCTCACACCAATATTTGCGTCTAGAGCCTTTGCATTGAGGGCTATCTGAAAACGGCTGTGGTGCTGATGTTGCCTGAGAATGTGGAGGTGGTGGCATGTGAAACCCGCATGTGGAGCATTTGTAAGTGTGGGATGCTCTACAAGGTTCATTCCTAGATAATGCACTCAAAGGGCACTAAGCATAGAGTGTGAAAACTGAGTTTCCTTGAGAGCTGCTTGGAAGCCTGATGGTGTGTGAAGTTAGTGAGCCAAATGGAATTGTTCTCCCACAAGAACCACCACTCGGCTGATCCTTCTTCAATATGCCCTTCACCAACATGCAGTGTTTCCTTGATTGAATTAGCTCTCACACCAATATTTGCGTCTAGAGCCTTTGCATTGAGGGCTATCTGAAAACGGCTGTGGCGCTGAAGTTGCCTGTGAAAGTGGAGTTGGTGGCATATGAAACCCGCATGTGGAGCATTCGTTTGCGTGGGATGCTCTACCAGGTTCATTCCTAGATAATGCACTCAAAGGGCACTAAGCATAGAGTGTGAAAACTGAGTTTCCTTGAGAGCTGCTTGGAAGCCTGATGGTGTGTGAAGTTAGTGAGCCAAATGGAGTTGTTCTCCCACAAGAACCACTCGGCTGATCCTTCTTCAATATGCCCTTCACCAACATGCAGTGTTTCCTTGATTGAATTAGCTCTCACACCAATATTTGCATCTAGAGCCTTTGCATTGAGGGCTATCTGAAAACGGCTGTGGCACTGAAGTTGCCTGTGAATGTGGAGTTGGTGGCATGTGAAACCCGCATGTGGAGCATTCGTTTGTGTGGGATGCTCTACCAGGTTCATTCCTAGATAATGCACTCAAAGGGCACTAAGCATAGAGTGTGAAAACTGAGTTTCCTTGAGAGCTGCTTGGAAGCCTGATGGTGTGTGAAGTTAGTGAGCCAAATGGAGTTGTTCTCCCACAAGAACCACTCGGCTGATCCTTCTTCAATATGCCCTTCACCAACATGCAGTGTTTCCTTGATTGAATTAGCTCTCACACCAATATTTGCGTCTAGAGCCTTTGCATTGAGGGCTATCTGAAAACGGCTGTGGCGCTGAAGTTGCCTGTGAAAGTGGAGTTGGTGGCATATGAAACCCGCATGTGGAGCATTCGTTTGCGTGGGATGCTCTACCAGGTTCATTCCTAGATAATGCACTCAAAGGGCACTAAGCATAGAGTGTGAAAACTGAGTTTCCTTGAGAGCTGCTTGGAAGCCTGATGGTGTGTGAAGTTAGTGAGCCAAATGGAGTTGTTCTCCACAAGAACCACTCGGCTGATCCTTCTTCAATATGCCCTTCACCAACATGCAGTGTTTCCTTGATTGAATTAGCTCTCACACCAATATTTGCGTCTAAGTCCCTTTCAATTGAGGGCTATCTGAAAACGGCTGTGGCCCTGAAGTTGCCTGAGAATGTGGAGTTGGTGGCATGTGAAACCCGCATGTGGAGCATTCGTTTGTGTGGGATGCTCTACCAGGTTCATTCCTATAATGCACTCAAAGGGCACTAAGCATAGAGTGTGAAAACTGAGTTTCCTTGAGAGCTGCTTGGAAGCCTGATGGTGTGTGAAGTTAGTGAGCCAAATGGAGTTGTTCTCCCACAAGAACCACTCGGCTGATCCTTCTTCAATATGCCCTTCACCAACATGCAGTGTTTCCTTGATTGAATTAGCTCTCACACCAATATTTGCGTCTAGAGCCTTTGCATTGAGGGCTATCTGAAAACGGCTGTTTCGCTGAAGTTGCCTGAGAATGTGGAGGTGGTGGCATGTGAAACCCGCATGTGGAGCATTCGTTTGTGTGGGATGCTCTACCAGGTTCATTCCTAAATAATGCAGTCAAAGGGCACTAAGCATAGAGTGTGAAAACTGAGTTTCCTTGAGAGCTGCTTGGAAGCCTGGTGGTGTGTGAAGTTAGTGAGCCAAATGGAGTTGTTCTCCCACAAGAACCACTCGGCTGATCCTTCTTCAATATGCCCTTCACCAACATGCAGTGTTTCCTTGATTGAATTAGCTCTCACACCAATATTTGCGTCTAGAGCCTTTGCATTGAGGGCTATCTGAAAACGGCTGATTCGCTGAAGTTGCTTGTGAATGTGGAGTTGGTGGCATGTGAAACCCGCATGTGGAGCATTCGTTTGTGTGTAATGCTCACCAAGCTTCATTTCAGTCCTAGGCACTCAAAGGGCACTAAGCATAGAGTGTGAAAACTGAGTTTCCTTGAGAGCTGCTTGGAAGCCTGATGGTGTGTGAAGTTAGTGAGCCAAATGGAGTTGTTCTCCCACAAGAACCACTCGGCTGATCCTTCTTCAATATGCCCTTCACCAACATGCAGTGTTTCCTTGATTGAATTAGCTCTCACACCAATATTTGCGTCTAGAGCCTTTGCATGAGGGCTATCTGAAAATGGCTGGGGCGCTGAAGTTGCCTGTGAATGTGGAGTTGGTGGCATGTGAAACCCGCATGTGGAGCATTTGTAAGTGTGGGATGCTCTACCAGGTTCAATCCTAGAAATGCACTCAAAGGGCACTAAGCATAGAGTGTGAAAACTGAGTTTCCTTGAGAGCTGCTTGCAAGCCTGATGGTGTGTGAAGTTAGTGAGCCAAATGGAGTTGTTCTCCCACAAGAACCACTCGGCTGATCCTTCTTCAATATGCCCTTCACCAACATGCAGTGTTTCCTTGATTGAATTAGCTCTCACACCAATATTTGCACCTAGAGCCTTTGCATTGAGGGCTATCTGAAAACGGCTGTGGCGCTGAAGTAGCCTGAGAAAGTAGAGTTGGTGGCATATGAAACCCGCATGTGGAGCATTCGTTTGTGTGGGATGCTCTACCAGGTTCATTCCTAGATAATGCACTCAAAGGGCACTAAGCATAGAGTGTGAAAACTGAGTTTCCTTGAGAGCTGCTTGGAAGCCTGATGGTGTGTGAAGTTAGTGAGCCAAATGGAGTTGTTCTCCCACAAGAACCACTCGGCTGATCCTTCTTCAATATGCCCTTCACCAACATGCAGTGTTTCCTTGATTGAATTAGCTCTCACACCAATATTTGCATCTAGAGCCTTTGCATTGAGGGATATCTGAAAACGGCTGTGGCGCTGAAGTTGCCTGTGAAAGTGGAGTTGGTGGCATAAGAAACCCGCATGTGGAGCATTCGTTTGTGTGGGATGCTCTACCAGGTTCATTCCTAGATAATGCACTCAAAGGGCACTAAGCATAGAGTGTGAAAACTGAGTTTCCTTGAGAGCTGCTTGGAAGCCTGATGGTGTGTGAAGTTAGTGAGCCAAATGGAGTTGTTCTCCCACAAGAACCACTCGGCTGATCCTTCTTCAATATGCCCTACACCAACATGCAGTGTTTCCTTGATTGAATTAGCTCTCACACCAATATTTGCGTCTAGAGCCTTTGCTTGGAGGGCTATCTGAAAACGGCTGTTTCGCTGACGTTGCCTGTGAATGTGGAGTTGGTGGCATGTGAAACCCGCATGTGGAGCATTTGTAAGTGTGGGATGCTCTACCAGGTTCATTCCTAGATAATGCACTCAAAGGGCACTAAGCATAGAGTATGAAAACTGAGTTTCCTTGAGAGCTGCTTGGAAGCCTGATGGTGTGTGAAGTTAGTGAGCCAAATGGAGTTGTTCTCCCACAGGAACCACTCGGCTGATCCTTCTTCAATATGCCCTTCACCAACATGCAGTGTTTCCTTGATTGAATTAGCTCTCACACCAATATTTGCGTCTAGAGCCTTTGCATGGAGGGCTATCTGAAAACGGCTGTGGCGCTGAAGTTGCCTGTGAATGTGGAGTTGGTGGCATGTGAAACCCGCATGTGGAGCATTCGTTTGTGTGGGATGCTCTACCAGGTTCATTCCTAGATAATGCACTCAAAGGGCACTAAGCATAGAGTGTGAAAACTGAGTTTCCTTGAGAGCTGCTTGGAAGCCTGATGGTGTGTGAAGTTAGTGAGCCAAATGGAGTTGTTCTCCCACAAGAACCACTCGGCTGATCCTTCTTCAATATGCCCTTCACCAACATGCAGTGTTTCCTTGATTGAATTAGCTCTCACACCAATATTTGCGTCTAGAGCCTTTGCATTGAGGGCTATCTGAAAACGGCTGTTTCGCTGAAGTTGCCTGTGAAAGTGGAGTTGGTGGCATATGAAACCCGCATGTGGAGCATTCGTTTGCGTGGGATGCTCTACCAGGTTCATTCCTAGATAATGCACTCAAAGGGCACTAAGCATAGAGTGTGAAAACTGAGTTTCCTTGAGAGCTGCTTGGAAGCCTGATGGTGTGTGAAGTTAGTGAGCCAAATGGAGTTGTTCTCCCACAAGAACCACTCGGCTGATCCTTCTTCAATATGCCCTTCACCAACATGCAGTGTTTCCTTGATTGAATTAGCTCTCACACCAATATTTGCGTCTAAGTCCTTTCAATTGAGGGCTATCTGAAAACGGCTGTGGCGCTGAAGTTGCCTGAGAATGTTGAGTTGGTGGCATGTGAAACCCGCATGTGGAGCATTCGTTTGTGTGGGATGCTCTACCAGGTTCATTCCTAGATAATGCACTCAAAGGGCACTAAGCATAGAGTGTGAAAACTGAGTTTCCTTGAGAGCTGCTTGGAAGCCTGATGGTGTGTGAAGTTAGTGAGCCAAATGGAGTTGTTCTCCCACAAGAACCACTCGGCTGATCCTTCTTCAATATGCCCTTCACCAACATGCAGTGTTTCCTTGATTGAATTAGCTCTCACACCAATATTTGCATCTAGAGCCTTTGCATTGAGGGATATCTGAAAACGGCTGTGGCGCTGAAGTTGCCTGTGAAAGTGGAGTTGGTGGCATAAGAAACCCGCATGTGGAGCATTCGTTTGTGTGGGATGCTCTACCAGGTTCATTCCTAGATAATGCACTCAAAGGGCACTAAGCATAGAGTGTGAAAACTGAGTTTCCTTGAGAGCTGCTTGGAAGCCTGATGGTGTGTGAAGTTAGTGAGCCAAATGGAGTTGTTCTCCCACAAGAACCACTCGGCTGATCCTTCTTCAATATGCCCTACACCAACATGCAGTGTTTCCTTGATTGAATTAGCTCTCACACCAATATTTGCGTCTAGAGCCTTTGCTTGGAGGGCTATCTGAAAACGGCTGTTTCGCTGACGTTGCCTGTGAATGTGGAGTTGGTGGCATGTGAAACCCGCATGTGGAGCATTTGTAAGTGTGGGATGCTCTACCAGGTTCATTCCTAGATAATGCACTCAAAGGGCACTAAGCATAGAGTATGAAAACTGAGTTTCCTTGAGAGCTGCTTGGAAGCCTGATGGTGTGTGAAGTTAGTGAGCCAAATGGAGTTGTTCTCCCACAAGAACCACTCGGCTGATCCTTCTTCAATATGCCCTTCACCAACATGCAGTGTTTCCTTGATTGAATTAGCTCTCACACCAATATTTGCGTCTAGAGCCTTTGCATGGAGGGCTATCTGAAAACGGCTGTGGCGCTGAAGTTGCCTGTGAATGTGGAGTTGGTGGCATGTGAAACCCGCATGTGGAGCATTCGTTTGTGTGGGATGCTCTACCAGGTTCATTCCTAGATAATGCACTCAAAGGGCACTAAGCATAGAGTGTGAAAACTGAGTTTCCTTGAGAGCTGCTTGGAAGCCTGATGGTGTGTGAAGTAAGTGAGCCAAATGGAGTTGTTCTCCCACAAGAACCACTCGGCTGATCCTTCTTCAATATGCCCTTCACCAACATGCAGTGTTTCCTTGATTGAATTAGCTCTCACACCAATATTTGCGTCTAGAGCCTTTGCATTGAGGGCTATCTGAAAACGGCTGTTTCGCTGAAGTTGCCTGTGAAAGTGGAGTTGGTGGCATATGAAACCCGCATGTGGAGCATTCGTTTGCGTGGGATGCTCTACCAGGTTCATTCCTAGATAATGCACTCAAAGGGCACTAAGCATAGAGTGTGAAAACTGAGTTTCCTTGAGAGCTGCTTGGAAGCCTGATGGTGTGTGAAGTTAGTGAGCCAAATGGAGTTGTTCTCCCACAAGAACCACTCGGCTGATCCTTCTTCAATATGCCCTTCACCAACATGCAGTGTTTCCTTGATTGAATTAGCTCTCACACCAATATTTGCGTCTAAGTCCTTTCAATTGAGGGCTATCTGAAAACGGCTGTGGCGCTGAAGTTGCCTGAGAATGTTGAGTTGGTGGCATGTGAAACCCGCATGTGGAGCATTCGTTTGTGTGGGATGCTCTACCAGGTTCATTCCTAGATAATGCACTCAAAGGGCACTAAGCATAGAGTGTGAAAACTGAGTTTCCTTGAGAGCTGCTTGGAAGCCTGATGGTGTGTGAAGTTAGTGAGCCAAATGGAGTTGTTCTCCCACAAGAACCACTCGGCTGATCCTTCTTCAATATGCCCTTCACCAACATGCAGTGTTTCCTTGATTGAATTAGCTCTCACACCAATATTTGCGTCTAGAGCCTTTGCATTGAGGGCAATCTGAAAACGGCTGATTCGCTGAAGTTGCTTGTGAATGTGGAGTTGGTGGCATGTGAAACCCGCATGTGGAGCATTCGTTTGTGTGTAATGCTCACCAAGCTTCATTTCAGTCCTAGGCACTCAAAGGGCACTAAGCATAGAGTGTGAAAACTGAGTTTCCTTGAGAGCTGCTTGGAAGCCTGATGGTGTGTGAAGTTAGTGAGCCAAATGGAGTTGTTCTCCCACAAGAACCACTCGGCTGATCCTTCTTCAATATGCCCTTCACCAACATGCAGTGTTTCCTTGATTGAATTAGCTCTCACACCAATATTTGCGTCTAGAGCCTTTGCATTGAGGGCTATCTGAAAACGGCTGATTCGCTGAAGTTGCCTGAGAATGTGGAGGTGGTGGCATGTGAAACCCGCATGTGGAGCATTTATAAGTGTGGATGCTCACCAAGCTTCATTTCAGTCCAAGGCACACAAAGGGCACTAAGCATAGAGTGTGAAAACTGAGTTTCCTTGAGAGCTGCTTGGAAGCCTGATGGTGTGTGAAGTTAGTGAGCCAAATGGAGTTGTTCTCCCACAAGAACCACTCGGCTGATCCTTCTTCAATATGCCCTTCACCAACATGCAGTGTTTCCTTGATTGAATTAGCTCTCACACCAATATTTGCGTCTAGAGCCTTTGCATTGAGGGCTATCTGAAAACGGCTGTTTCGCTGAAGTTGCCTGTGAATGTGGAGTTGGTGGCATGTGAAACCCGCATGTGGAGCATTTGTAAGTGTGGGATGCTCTACCAGGTTCAATCCTAGATAATGCACTCAAAGGGCACTAAGCATAGAGTGTGAAAACTGAGTTTCCTTGAGAGCTGCTTGGAAGCCTGATGGTGTGTGAAGTTAGTGAGCCAAATGGAGTTGTTCTCCCACAAGAACCACTCAGCTGATCCTTCTTCAATATGCCCTTCACCAACATGCAGTGTTTCCTTGATTGAATTAGCTCTCACACCAATATTTGCATCTAGAGCCTTTGCATTGAGGGATATCTGAAAACGGCTGTGGCGCTGAAGTTGCCTGTGAAAGTGGAGGTGGTGGCATATGAAACCCGCATGTGGAGCATTCGTTTGTGTGGGATGCTCTACCAGGTTCATTCCTAGATAATGCACTCAAAGGGCACTAAGCATAGAGTGTGAAAACTGAGTTTCCTTGAGAGCTGCTTGGAAGCCTGATGGTGTGTGAAGTTAGTGAGCCAAATGGAGTTGTTCTCCCACAAGAACCACTCGGCTGATCCTTCTTCAATATGCCCTTCACCAACATGCAGTGTTTCCTTGATTGAATTAGCTCTCACACCAATATTTGCGTCTAGAGCCTTTGCATTGAGGGCTATCTGAAAACGGCCGTGGCGCTGAAGTTGCCTGAAAATGTGGAGGTGGTGGCATGTGAAACCCGCATGTGGAGCATTCGTTTGTGTGGGATGCTCTACCAGGTTCATTCCTAAATAATGCACTCAAAGGGCACTAAGCATAGAGTGTGAAAACTGAGTTTCCTTGAGAGCTGCTTGGAAGCCTGGTGGTGTGTGAAGTTAGTGAGCCAAATGGAGTTGTTCTCCCACAAGAACCACTCTGCTGATCCTTCTTCAATATGCCCTTCACCAACATGCAGTGTTTCCTTGATTGAATTAGCTCTCACACCAATATTTGCGTCTAGAGCCTTTGCATGGAGGGCTATCTGAAAACGGCTGTTTCGCTGAAGTTGCCTGTGAATGTGGAGTTGGTGGCATGTGAAACCCGCATGTGGAGCATTTGTAAGTGTGGGATGCTCTACCAGGTTCATTCCTAGATAATGCACTCAAAGGGCACTAAGCATAGAGTGTGAAAACTGAGTTTCCTTGAGAGCTGCTTGGAAGCCTGATGTTGTGTGAAGTTAGTGAGCCAAATGGAGTTGTTCTCCCACAGGAACCACTCGGCTGATCCTTCTTCAATATGCCCTTCACCAACATGCAGTGTTTCCTTGATTGAATTAGCTCTCACACCAATATTTGCATCTAGAGCCTTTGCATTGAGGGCTATCTGAAAACGGCTGTGGCGCTGAAGTTGCCTGTGAATGTGGAGTTGGTGCATGTGAAACCCGCATGTGGAGCATTCGTTTGTGTGGGATGCTCTACCAGGTTCAATCCTAGATAATGCACTCAAAGGGCACTAAGCATAGAGTGTGAAAACTGAGTTTCCTTGAGAGCTGCTTGGAAGCCTGATGGTGTGTGAAGTTAGGGAGCCAAATGGAGTTGTTCTCCCACAAGAACCACTCGGCTGATCCTTCTTCAATATGCCCTTCACCAACATGCAGTGTTTCCTTGATTGAATTAGCTCTCACACCAATATTTGCATCTAGAGCCTTTGCATTGAGGGCTATCTGAAAACGGCTGTGGCGCTGAAGTAGCCTGAGAAAGTAGAGTTGGTGGCATATGAAACCCGCATGTGGAGCATTCGTTTGTGTGGGATGCTCTACCAGGTTCATTCCTAGATAATGCACTCAAAGGGCACTAAGCATAGAGTGTGAAAACTGAGTTTCCTTGAGAGCTGCTTGGAAGCCTGATGGTGTGTGAAGTTAGTGAGCCAAATGGAGTTGTTCTCCCACAAGAACCACTCGGCTGATCCTTCTTCAATATGCCCTTCACCAACATGCAGTGTTTCCTTGATTGAATTAGCTCTCACACCAATATTTGCATCTAGAGCCTTTGCATTGAGGGATATCTGAAAACGGCTGTGGCGCTGAAGTTGCCTGTGAAAGTGGAGTTGGTGGCATGTGAAACCCGCATGTGGAGCATTCGTTTGTGTGGGATGCTCTACCAGGTTCATTCCTAGATAATGCACTCAAAGGGCACTAAGCATAGAGTGTGAAAACTGAGTTTCCTTGAGAGCTGCTTGGAAGCCTGATGGTGTGTGAAGTTAGTGAGCCAAATGGAGTTGTTCTCCCACAAGAACCACTCGGCTGATCCTTCTTCAATATGCCCTTCACCAACATGCAGTGTTTCCTTGATTGAATTAGCTCTCACACCAATATTTGCGTCTAGAGCCTTTGCATGGAGGGCTATCTGAAAACGGCTGTGGCGCTGAAGTTGCCTGAGAATGTGGAGTTGGTGGCATGTGAAACCCGCATGTGGAGCATTCGTTTGTGTGGGATGCTCTACCAGGTTCATTCCTAGATAATGCACTCAAAGGGCACTAAGCATAGAGTGTGAAAACTGAGTTTCCTTGAGAGCTGCTTGGAAGCCTGGTGGTGTGTGAAGTTAGTGAGCCAAATGGAGTTGTTCTCCCACAAGAACCACTCGGCTGATCCTTCTTCAATATGCCCTTCACCAACATGCAGTGTTTCCTTGATTGAATTAGCTCTCACACCAATATTTGAGTCTAGAGCCTTTGCATTGAGTGCTATCTGAAAACGGCTGTGGCGCTGAAGTTGCCTGTGAAAGTGGAGTTGGTGGCATGTGAAACCCGCATGTGGAGCATTCATTTGTGTGGGATGCTCTACCAGGTTCATTCCTAGATAATGCACTCAAAGGGCACTAAGCATAGAGTGTGAAAACTGAGTTTCCTTGAGAGCTGCTTGGAAGCCTGATGGTGTGTGAAGTTAGTGAGACAAATGGAGTTGTTCTCCACAAGAACCACTCGGCTGATCCTTCTTCAATATGCCCTTCACCAACATGCAGTGTTTCCTTGATTGAATTAGCTCTCACACCAATATTTGCGTCTAGAGCCTTTGCATTGAGGGCTATCTGAAAACGGCTGTGGCGCTGAAGTTGCCTGAGAATGTGGAGGTGGTGGCATGTGAAACCCGCATGTGGAGCATTCGTTTGTGTGGGATGCTCTACCAGGTTCATTCCTAAATAATGCACTCAAAGGGCACTAAGCATAGAGTGTGAAAACTGAGTTTCCTTGAGAGCTGCTTGGAAGCCTGGTGGTGTGTGAAGTTAGTGAGCCAAATGGAGTTGTTCTCCCACAAGAACCACTCGGCTGATCCTTCTTCAATATGCCCTTCACCAACATGCAGTGTTTCCTTGATTGAATTAGCTCTCACACCAATATTTGCGTCTAGAGCCTTTGCATGGAGGGCTATCTGAAAACGGCTGTTTCGCTGAAGTTGCCTGTGAATGTGGAGTTGGTGGCATGTGAAACCCGCATGTGGAGCATTTGTAAGTGTGGGATGCTCTACCAGGTTCATTCCTAGATAATGCACTCAAAGGGCACTAAGCATAGAGTGTGAAAACTGAGTTTCCTTGAGAGCTGCTTGGAAGCCTGATGGTGTGTGAAGTTAGTGAGGTAAATGGAGTTGTTCTCCCACAAGAACCACTCGGCTGATCCTTCTTCAATATGCCCTTCACCAACATGCAGTGTTTCCTTGATTGAATTAGCTCTCACACCAATATTTGCGTCTAGAGCCTTTGCATTGAGGGCTCTCTGAAAACGGCTGTGGCGCTGAAGTTGCCTGAGAATGTGGAGTTGGTGGCATGTGAAACCCGCATGTGGAGCATTCGTTTGTGTGGGATGCTCTACCAGGTTCATTCCTAGATAATGCACTCAAAGGGCACTAAGCATAGAGTGTGAAAACTGAGTTTCCTTGAGAGCTGCTTGGAAGCCTGGTGGTGTGTGAAGTTAGTGAGCCAAATGGAGTTGTTCTCCCACAAGAACCACTCGGCTGATCCTTCTTCAATATGCCCTTCACCAACATGCAGTGTTTCCTTGATTGAATTAGCTCTCACACCAATATTTGCATCTAGAGCCTTTGCATTGAGGGCTATCTGAAAACGGCTGTAGCGCTGAAGTTGCCTGTGAAAGTGGATTTGGTGGCATATGAAACCCGCATGTGGAGCATTCGTTTGTGTGGGATGCTCTACCAGGTTCATTCCTAGATAATGCACTCAAAGGGCACTAAGCATAGAGTGTGAAAACTGAGTTTCCTTGAGAGCTGCTTGGAAGCCTGATGGTGTGTGAAGTTAGTGAGACAAATGGAGTTGTTCTCCCACAAGAACCACTCGGCTGATCCTTCTTCAATATGCCCTTCACCAACATGCAGTGTTTCCTTGATTGAATTAGCTCTCACACCAATATTTGCGTCTAGAGCCTTTGCATTGAGGGCTATCTGAAAACGGCTGTGGCGCTGAAGTTGCCTGAGAATGTGGAGTTGGTGGCATGTGAAACCCGCATGTGGAGCATTCGTTTGTGTGGGATGCTCTACCAGGTTCATTCCTAGATAATGCACTCAAAGGGCACTAAGCATAGAGTGTGAAAACTGAGTTTCCTTGAGAGCTGCTTGGAAGCCTGGTGGTGTGTGAAGTTAGTGAGCCAAATGGAGTTGTTCTCCCACAAGAACCACTCGGCTGATCCTTCTTCAATATGCCCTTCACCAACATGCAGTGTTTCCTTGATTGAATTAGCTCTCACACCAATATTTGAGTCTAGAGCCTTTGCATTGAGGGCTATCTGAAAACGGCTGTGGCGCTGAAGTTGCTTGTGAATGTGGAGTTGGTGGCATGTGAAACCCGCATGTGGAGCATTCGTTTGTGTGGGGATGCTCACCAAGCTTCATTTCAGTCCTAGGCACTCAAAGGGCACTAAGCATAGAGTGTGAAAACTGAGTTTCCTTGAGAGCTGCTTGGAAGCCCGATGGTGTGTGAAGTTAGTGAGCCAAATGGAGTTGTTCTCCCACAAGAACCACTCGGCTGATCCTTCTTCAATATGCCCTTCACCAACATGCAGTGTTTCCTTGATTGAATTATCTCTCACACCAATATTTGCGTCTAGAGCCTTTGCATTGAGGGCTATCTGAAAATGGTTGTGGCGCTGAAGTTGCCTGTGAATGTGGAGTTGTTGGCCTGTGAAACCTGCATGTGGAGCATTCGTTTGTGTGGGATGCTCTACCAGGTTCATTCCTAGATAATGCACTCAAAGGGCACTAAGCATAGAGTGTGAAAACTGAGTTTCCTTGAGAGCTGCTTGGAAGCCTGATGGTGTGTGAAGTTAGTGAGCCAAATGGAGTTGTTCTCCCACAAGAACCACTCGGCTGATCCTTCTTCAATATGCCCTTCACCAACATGCAGTGTTTCCTTGATTGAATTAGCTCTCACACCAATATTTGTGTCTAGAGCCTTTGCATGGAGGGCTATCTGAAAACGGCTGTTTCGCTGAAGTTGCCTGTGAATTTGGAGTTGGTGGCATGTGAAACCCGCATGTGGAGCATTTGTAAGTGTGGGATGCTCTACCAGGTTCATTCCTAGATAATGCACTCAAAGGGCACTAAGCATAGAGTGTGAAAACTGAGTTTCCTTGAGAGCTGCTTGGAAGCCTGATGGTGTGTGAAGTTAGTGAGCCAAATGGAGTTGTTCTCCCAAAAGATCCACTCGACTGATCCTTCTGCTACATGCCCTTCACCAACATGCAGTGTTTCCTTGATTGAATTAGCTCTCACACCAATATTTGCGTCTAGAGCCTTTGCATTGAGGGCTATCTGAAAACGGCTGTGGCGCTGAAGTTGCCTGTGAATGTGGAGTTGATGGCATGTGAAAACTGCAGGTGGAGCATTCGTTTGTGTGGGATGCTCTACCAGGTTCATTCCTAGATAATGCACTCAAAGGGCACTAAGCATAGAGTGTGAAAACTGAGTTTCCTTGAGAGCTGCTTGGAAGCCTGATGGTGTGTGAAGTTAGTGAGCCAAATGGAGTTGTTCTCCCACAAGAACCACTCGGCTGATCCTTCTTCAATATGCCCTTCACCAACATGCAGTGTTTCCTTGATTGAATTAGCTCTCACACCAATATTTGCATTTAGAGCCTTTGCATTGAGGGCTATCTGAAAACGGCTGTGGCGCTGAAGTTGCCTGAGAATGTGGAGGTGGTGGCATGTGAAACCCGCATGTGGAGCATTCGTTTGTGTGGGATGCTCTACCAGGTTCATTCCTAGATAATGCACTCAAAGGGCACTAAGCATAGAGTGTGAAAACTGAGTTTCCTTGAGAGCTGCTTGGAAGCCTGGTGGTGTGTGAAGTTAGTGAGCCAAATGGAGTTGTTCTCCCACAAGAACCACTCGGCTGATCCTTCTTCAATATGCCCTTCACCAACATGCAGTGTTTCCTTGATTGAATTAGCTCTCACACCAATATTTGCGTCTAGAGCCTTTGCATTGAGGGCTATCTGAAAACGGCCGTGGCGCTGAAGTTGCCTGAGAATGTGGAGGTGGTGGCATGTGAAACCCGCATGTGGAGCATTCGTTTGTGTGGGATGCTCTACCAGGTTCATTCCTAAATAATGCACTCAAAGGGCACTAAGCATAGAGTGTGAAAACTGAGTTTCCTTGAGAGCTGCTTGGAAGCCTGGTGGTGTGTGAAGTTAGTGAGCCAAATGGAGTTGTTCTCCCACAAGAACCACTCGGCTGATCCTTCTTCAATATGCCCTTCACCAACATGCAGTGTTTCCTTGATTGAATTAGCTCTCACACCAATATTTGCGTCTAGAGCCTTTGCATGGAGGGCTATCTGAAAACGGCTGTTTCGCTGAAGTTGCCTGTGAATGTGGAGTTGGTGGCATGTGAAACCCGCATGTGGAGCATTTGTAAGTGTGGGATGCTCTACCAGGTTCATTCCTAGATAATGCACTCAAAGGGCACTAAGCATAGAGTGTGAAAACTGAGTTTCCTTGAGAGCTGCTTGGAAGCCTGATGGTGTGTGAAGTTAGTGAGCCAAATGGAGTTGTTCTCCCACAAGAACCACTCGGCTGATCCTTCTTCAATATGCCCTTCACCAACATGCAGTGTTTCCTTGATTGAATTAGCTCTCACACCAATATTTGCGTCTAGAGCCTTTGCATTGAGGGCTATCTGAAAACGGCTGTGGCGCTGAAGTTGCCTGAGAATGTGGAGTTGGTGGCATGTGAAACCCGCATGTGGAGCATTCGTTTGTGTGGGATGCTCTACCAGGTTCATTCCTAGATAATGCACTCAAAGGGCACTAAGCATAGAGTGTGAAAACTGAGTTTCCTTGAGAGCTGCTTGGAAGCCTGGTGGTGTGTGAAGTTAGTGAGCCAAATGGAGTTGTTCTCCCACAAGAACCACTCGGCTGATCCTTCTTCAATATGCCCTTCACCAACATGCAGTGTTTTCTTGATTGAATTAGCTCTCACACCAATATTTGCATCTAGAGCCTTTGCATTGAGGGCTATCTGAAAACGGCTGTAGCGCTGAAGTTGCCTGTGAAAGTGGATTTGGTGGCATATGAAACCCGCATGTGGAGCATTCGTTTGTGTGGGATGCTCTACCAGGTTCATTCCTAGATAATGCACTCAAAGGGCACTAAGCATAGAGTGTGAAAACTGAGTTTCCTTGAGAGCTGCTTGGAAGCCTGATGGTGTGTGAAGTTAGTGAGCCAAATGGAGTTGTTCTCCCACAAGAACCACTCAGCTGATCCTTCTTCAATATGCCCTTCACCAACATGCAGTGTTTCCTTGATTGAATTAGCTCTCACACCAATATTTGCGTCTAGAGCCTTTGCATTGAGGGCTATCTGAAAACGGCTGTGGCGCTGAAGTTGCCTGAGAATGTGGAGTTGGTGGCATGTGAAACCCGCATGTGGAGCATTCGTTTGTGTGGGATGCTCTACCAGGTTCATTCCTAGATAATGCACTCAAAGGGCACTAAGCATAGAGTGTGAAAACTGAGTTTCCTTGAGAGCTGCTTGGAAGCCTGGTGGTGTGTGAAGTTAGTGAGCCAAATGGAGTTGTTCTCCCACAAGAACCACTCGGCTGATCCTTCTTCAATATGCCCTTCACCAACATGCAGTGTTTCCTTGATTGAATTAGCTCTCACACCAATATTTGAGTCTAGAGCCTTTGCATTGAGGGCTATCTGAAAACGGCTGTGGCGCTGAAGTTGCCTGTGAATGTGGAGTTGTTGGCATGTGAAACCTGCATGTGGAGCATTCGTTTGTGTGGGATGCTCTACCAGGTTCATTCCTAGATAATGCACTCAAAGGGCACTAAGCATAGAGTGTGAAAACTGAGTTTCCTTGAGAGCTGCTTGGAAGCCTGATGGTGTGTGAAGTTAGTGAGCCAAATGGAGTTGTTCTCCCACAAGAACCACTCGGCTGATCCTTCTTCAATATGCCCTTCACCAACATGCAGTGTTTCCTTGATTGAATTAGCTCTCACACCAATATTTGTGTCTAGAGCCTTTGCATGGAGGGCTATCTGAAAACGGCTGTTTCGCTGAAGTTGCCTGTGAATTTGGAGTTGGTGGCATGTGAAACCCGCATGTGGAGCATTTGTAAGTGTGGGATGCTCTACCAGGTTCATTCCTAGATAATGCACTCAAAGGGCACTAAGCATAGAGTGTGAAAACTGAGTTTCCTTGAGAGCTGCTTGGAAGCCTGATGGTGTGTGAAGTTAGTGAGCCAAATGCAGTTGTTCTCCCAAAAGATCCACTCGACTGATCCTTCTGCTACATGCCCTTCACCAACATGCAGTGTTTCCTTGATTGAATTAGCTCTCACACCAATATTTGCGTCTAGAGCCTTTGCATTGAGGGCTATCTGAAAACGGCTGTGGCGCTGAAGTTGCCTGTGAATGTGGAGTTGATGGCATGTGAAAACTGCAGGTGGAGCATTCGTTTGTGTGGGATGCTCTACCAGGTTCATTCCTAGATAATGCACTCAAAGGGCACTAAGCATAGAGTGTGAAAACTGAGTTTCCTTGAGAGCTGCTTGGAAGCCTGATGGTGTGTGAAGTTAGTGAGCCAAATGGAGTTGTTCTCCCACAAGAACCACTCGGCTGATCCTTCTTCAATATGCCCTTCACCAACATGCAGTGTTTCCTTGATTGAATTAGCTCTCACACCAATATTTGCATTTAGAGCCTTTGCATTGAGGGCTATCTGAAAACGGCTGTGGAGCTGAAGTTGCCTGAGAATGTGGAGTTGGTGGCATGTGAAACCCGCATGTGGAGCATTCGTTTGTGTGGGATGCTCTACCAGGTTCATTCCTAGATAATGCACTCAAAGGGCACTAAGCATAGAGTGTGAAAACTGAGTTTCCTTGAGAGCTGCTTGGAAGCCTGGTGGTGTGTGAAGTTAGTGAGCCAAATGGAGTTGTTCTCCCACAAGAACCACTCGGCTGATCCTTCTTCAATATGCCCTTCACCAACATGCAGTGTTTCCTTGATTGAATTAGCTCTCACACCAATATTTGCGTCTAGAGCCTTTGCATTGAGGGCTATCTGAAAACGGCTGTGGCGCTGAAGTTGCTTGTGAATGTGGAGTTGGTGGCATGTGAAACCCGCATGTGGAGCATTCGTTTGTGTGGGATGCTCACCAAGCTTCATTTCAGTCCTAGGCACTCAAAGGGCACTAAGCATAGAGTGTGAAAACTGAGTTTCCTTGAGAGCTGCTTGGAAGCCCGATGGTGTGTGAAGTTAGTGAGCCAAATGGAGTTGTTCTCCCACAAGAACCACTCGGCTGATCCTTCTTCAATATGCCCTTCACCAACATGCAGTGTTTCCTTGATTGAATTAGCTCTCACACCAATATTTGCGTCTAGAGCCTTTGCATTGAGGGCTATCTGAAAATGGTTGTGGCGCTGAAGTTGCCTGTGAATGTGGAGTTGTTGGCATGTGAAACCTGCATGTGGAGCATTCGTTTGTGTGGGATGCTCTACCAGGTTCATTCCTAGATAATGCACTCAAAGGGCACTAAGCATAGAGTGTGAAAACTGAGTTTCCTTGAGAGCTGCTTGGAAGCCTGATGGTGTGTGAAGTTAGTGAGCCAAATGGAGTTGTTCTCCCACAAGAACCACTCGGCTGATCCTTCTTCAATATGCCCTTCACCAACATGCAGTGTTTCCTTGATTGAATTAGCTCTCACACCAATATTTGTGTCTAGAGCCTTTGCATGGAGGGCTATCTGAAAACGGCTGTTTCGCTGAAGTTGCCTGTGAATTTGGAGTTGGTGGCATGTGAAACCCGCATGTGGAGCATTTGTAAGTGTGGGATGCTCTACCAGGTTCATTCCTAGATAATGCACTCAAAGGGCACTAAGCATAGAGTGTGAAAACTGAGTTTCCTTGAGAGCTGCTTGGAAGCCTGATGGTGTGTGAAGTTAGTGAGCCAAATGCAGTTGTTCTCCCAAAAGATCCACTCGACTGATCCTTCTGCTACATGCCCTTCACCAACATGCAGTGTTTCCTTGATTGAATTAGCTCTCACACCAATATTTGCGTCTAGAGCCTTTGCATTGAGGGCTATCTGAAAACGGCTGTGGCGCTGAAGTTGCCTGTGAATGTGGAGTTGATGGCATGTGAAAACTGCAGGTGGAGCATTCGTTTGTGTGGGATGCTCTACCAGTTTCATTCCTAGATAATGCACTCAAAGGGCACTAAGCATAGAGTGTGAAAACTGAGTTTCCTTGAGAGCTGCTTGGAAGCCTGATGGTGTGTGAAGTTAGTGAGCCAAATGGAGTTGTTCTCCCACAAGAACCACTCGGCTGATCCTTCTTCAATATGCCCTTCACCAACATGCAGTGTTTCCTTGATTGAATTAGCTCTCACACCAATATTTGCGTCTAGAGCCTTTGCATTGAGGGCTATCTGAAAACGGCTGTGGCGCTGAAGTTGCCTGAGAATGTGGAGTTGGTGGCATGTGAAACCCGCATGTGGAGCATTCGTTTGTGTGGGATGCTCACCAAGCTTCATTTCAGTCCTAGGCACTCAAAGGGCACTAAGCATAGAGTGTGAAAACTGAGTTTCCTTGAGAACTGCTTGGAAGCCTGATGGTGTGTGAAGTTAGTGAGCCAAATGGAGTTGTTCTCCCACAAGAACCACTCGGCTGATCCTTCTTCAATATGCCCTTCACCAACATGCAGTGTTTCCTTGATTGAATTAGCTCTCACACCAATATTTGCGTCTAGAGCCTTTGCATTGAGGGCTATCTGAAAACGGCTGTGGCGCTGAAGTTGCTTGTGAATGTGGAGTTGGTGGCATGTGAAACCCGCATGTGGAGCATTCGTTTGTGTGGGATGCTCACCAAGGTTCTTTTCAGTCCTAGGCACTCAAAGGGCACTAAGCATAGAGTGTGAAAACTGAGTTTCCTTGAGAGCTGCTTGGAAGCCGGATGGTGTGTGAAGTTAGTGAGCCAAATGGAGTTGTTCTCCCACAAGAACCACTCGGCTGATCCTTCTTCAATATGCCCTTCACCAACATGCAGTGTTTCCTTGATTGAATTAGCTCTCACACCAATATTTGTGTCTAGAGCCTTTGCATGGAGGGCTATCTGAAAACGGCTGTTTCGCTGAAGTTGCCTGAGAATTTGGAGTTGGTGGCATGTGAAACCCGCATGTGGAGCATTTGTAAGTGTGGGATGCTCTACCAGGTTCATTCCTAGATAATGCACTCAAAGGGCACTAAGCATAGAGTGTGAAAACTGAGTTTCCTTGAGAGCTGCTTGGAAGCCTGATGGTGTGTGAAATTAGTGAGCCAAATGGAGTTGTTCTCCCACAAGAACCACTCGGCTGATCCTTCTTCAATATGCCCTTCACCAACATGCAGTGTTTCCTTGATTGAATTAGCTCTCACACCAATATTTGCGTCTAGAGCCTTTGCATTGAGGGCTATCTGAAAACGGCTGTTTCGCTGAAGTTGCCTGTGAATGTGGAGTTGGTGGCATGTGAAACCCGCATGTGGAGCATTCGTTTGTGTGGGATGCTCTACCAGGTTCATTCCTAGATAATGCACTCAAAGGGCACTAAGCATAGAGTGTGAAAACTGAGTTTCCTTGAGAGCTGCTTGGAAGCCTGATGGTGTGTGAAGTTAGTGAGCCAAATGGAGTTGTTCTCCCACAAGAACCACTCGGCTGATCCTTCTTCAATATGCCCTTCACCAACATGCAGTGTTTCCTTGATTGAATTAGCTCTCACACCAATATTTGCGTCTAGAGCCTTTGCATTGAGGGCTATCTGAAAACGGCTGTGGCGCTGAAGTTGCCTGTGAATGTGGAGTTGGTGGCATGTGAAACCCGCATGTGGAGCATTCGTTTGTGTGGGATGCTCACCAAGCTCATTTCAGTCCTAGGCACTTAAAGGGCACTAAGCATAGAGTGTGAAAACTGAGTTTCCTTGAGAGCTGCTGGGAAGCCTGATGGTGTGTGAAGTTAGTGATCCAAATGGAGTTGTTCTCCCACAAGAACCACTCAGCTGATCCTTCTTCAATATGCCCTTCACCAACATGCAGTGTTTCCTTGATTGAATTAGCTCTTGCACAAATATTTGTGTCTAGAGCCTTTGCATTGAGGGCTATCTGAAAACGGCTGTGGCGCTGAAGTTGCCTGTGAATGTGGAGTTGGTGGCATGTGAAACCCGCATGTGGAGCATTCGTTTGTGTGGGATGCTCTACCAGGTTCATTCCTAAAAATGCACTCAAAGGGCACTAAGCATAGAGTGTGAAAACTGAGTTTCCTTGAGAGCTGCTTGGAAGCCTGATGGTGTGAGAAGTTAGTGAGCCAAATGGAGTTGTTCTCCCACAAGAACCACTCGGCTGATCCTTCTTCAATATGCCCTTCACCAACATGCAGTGTTTCCTTGATTGAATTAGCTCTCACACCAATATTTCCGTCTAGAGCCTTTGCATTGAGGGCTATCTGAAAACGGCTGTTTCGCTGAAGTTGCCTGTGAATGTGGAGTTGGTGGCATGTGAAACCCGCATGTGGAGCATTTGTAAGTGTGGGATGCTCTACCAGGTTCATACCTAGATAATGCACTCAAAGGGCACTAAACATAGAGTGTGAAAACTGAGTTTCCTTGAGAGCTGCTTGGAAGCCTGATGGTGTGTGAAGTTAGTGAGCCAAAGGGAGTTGTTCTCCCACAAGAACCACTCGGCTGATCCTTCTTCAATATGCCCTTCACCTACATGCACTGTTTCCTTGATTGAATTAGCTCTCACACCAATATTTGCGTGTAGAGCCTTTGCATTGAGGGCTATCTGAAAACGGCTGTGGCGCTGAAGTTGCCTGTGAATGTGGAGTTGGTGGCATGTGAAACCCGCA